>NC_134519.1:38071862-38224582 GCF_027942865.1 Odontesthes bonariensis
TTTAAGGTGGAGGTGAAGAAGAAGTGGTCCCACATTAAGGTGGAAGTGAAGAAGAAGTGGTCCCACATTAAGGTGGAGGTGAAGAAGAAGTGGTCCCACATTAAGGTGGAAGTGAAGAAGAAGTGGTCCCACATTAAGGTGGAAGTGAAGAACAAGTGGTCCCACATTAAGGTGGAGGTGAAGAAGAAGTGGTCCCACATTAAGGTGGAAGTGAAGAAGAAGTGGTCCCACATTAAGGTGGAGGTGAAGAAGAAGTGGTCCCACATTAAGGTGGAGATGGAGAAGAAGCTGTCCCACATTAAGGTGGAAGTGAAGAAGAAGGGGTCCCACATTAAGGTGGAGGTGAAGAAGAAGTGGTCCCACATTAAGGTGGAGGTGAAGAAGCGGTCCCACATTAAGGTGGAAGTGAAGAAGAAGCGGTCCCACATTAAGGTGGAAGTGAAGAAGAAGCGGTCCCACATTAAGGTGGAAGTGAAGAAGTGGTCCCACATTAAGGTGGAGGTGAAGAAGAAGTGGTCCCACATTAAGGTGGAGGTGAAGAAGAAGTGGTCCCACATTAAGGTGGAGGTGAAGAAGAAGTGGTCCCACATTAAGGTGGAAGTGAAGAAGAAGTGGTCCCACATTAAGGTGGAAGTGAAGAAGAAGTGGTCCCACATTAAGTTGGAGGTGAAAAAGAAGTGGTCCCACATTAAGGTGGAGGTGAAGAAGAAGTGGTCCCACATTAAGGTGGAAGTTAAGAAGAAGTGGTCCCACATTAAGGTGGAAGTGAAGAAGAAGTGGTCCCACATTAAGGTGGAAGTGAAGAAGAAGCGGTCCCACATTAAGGTGGAAGTGAAGAAGAAGTGGTCCCACATTAAGGTGGAGGTGAAGAAGAAGTGGTCCCACATTAAGGTGGAAGTGAAGAACAAGTGGTCCCACATTAAGGTGGAGGTGAAGAAGAAGTGGTCCCACATTAAGGTGGAAGTGAAGAACAAGTGGTCCCACATTAAGGTGGAAGTGAAGAAGTGGTCCCACATTAAGGTGGAGGTGAAGAAGAAGTGGTCCCACATTAAGGTGGAGATGGAGAAGAAGCGGTCCCACATTAAGGTGGAAGTGAAGGAGAAGGGGTCCCACATTAAGGTGGAGGTGAAGAAGAAGTGGTCCCACATTAAGGTGGAGGTGAAGAAGAAGCGGTCCCACATTAAGGTGGAAGTGAAGAAGAAGCGGTCCCACATTAAGGTGGAAGTGAAGAAGTGGTCCCACATTAAGGTGGACGTGAAGAAGAAGTGGTCCCACATTAAGGTGGAGGTGAAGAAGAAGTGGTCCCACATTAAGGTGGAAGTTAAGAAGAAGTGGTCCCACATTAAGGTGGAGGTGAAGAAGAAGTGGTCCCACATTAAGGTGGAAGTGAAGAAGAAGTGGTCCCACATTAAGGTGGAGGTGAAGAAGAAGTGGTCCCACATTAAGGTGGAGGTGAAGAAGAAGTGGTCCCACATTAAGGTGGAAGTGAAGAAGAAGTGGTCCCACATTAAGGTGGAAGTGAAGAAGTGGTCCCACATTAAGGTGGTGAAGAAGAAGTGGTCCCACATTAAGATGGAAGTGAAGAAGAAGTGGTCCCACATTAAGGTGGAGGTGAAGAAGTGGTCCCACATTAAGGTGGAGGTGAAGAAGAAGTGGTCCCACATTAAGGTGGAAGTGAAGAACAAGTGGTCCCACATTAAGGTGGAGGTGAAGAAGAAGTGGTCCCACATTAAGGTGGAGATGGAGAAGAAGCGGTCCCACATTAAGGTGGAAGTGAAGGAGAAGGGGTCCCACATTAAGGTGGAGGTGAAGAAGAAGTGGTCCCACATTAAGGTGGAGGTGAAGAAGAAGCGGTCCCACATTAAGGTGGAAGTGAAGAAGAAGCGGTCCCACATTAAGGTGGAAGTGAAGAAGAAGCGGTCCCACATTAAGGTGGAAGTGAAGAAGAAGCGGTTCCACATTAAGGTGGAGGTGAAGAAGAAGTGATCCCACATTAAGGTGGAAGTGAAGAAGAAGTGGTCCCACATTAAGGTGGAGGTGAAGAAGAAGTGGTCCCACATTAAGGTGGAGGTGAAGAAGAAGTGGTCCCACATTAAGGTGGAAGTGAAGAAGAAGTGGTCCCACATTAAGGTGGAAGTGAAGAAGAAGTGGTCCCACATTAAGGTGGAAGTGAAGAAGAAGTGGTCCCACATTAAGGTGGAAGTGAAGAAGAAGTGGTCCCACATTAAGGTGGAAGTGAAGAACAAGTGGTCCCACATTAAGGTGGAAGTGAAGAACAAGTGGTCCCACATTAAGGTGTAGGTGAAGAAGAAGTGGTCCCACATTAAGGTGGAAGTGAAGAACAAGTGGTCCCACATTAAGGTGGAGGTGAAGAAGAAGTGGTCCCACATTAAGGTGGAGGTGAAGAAGAAGTGGTCCCACATTAAGGTGGAAGTGAAGAAGAAGTGGTCCCACATTAAGGTGGAGGTGAAGAAGAAGTGGTCCCACATTAAGGTGGAAGTGAAGAAGAAGTGGTCCCACATTAAGGTGGAAGTGAAGAAGAAGTGGTCCCACATTAAGGTGGAAGTGAAGAAGAAGTGGTCCCACATTAAGGTGGAAGTGAAGAAGAAGTGGTCCCACATTAAGGTGGTGAAGAAGAAGTGGTCCCACATTAAGGTGGAAGTGAAGAAGAAGTGGTCCCACATTAAGGTGGAAGTGAAGAAGAAGTGGTCCCACATTAAGGTGGAGGTGAAGAAGAAGTGGTCCCACAGTAAGGTGGAGATGAAGAAGAAGTGGTCCCACATTAAGGTGGAAGTGAAGAAGAAGTGGTCCCACATTAAGGTGGAAGTGAAGAAGAAGTGGTCCCACATTAAGGTGGAGGTGAAGAAGAAGTGGTCCCACAGTAAGGTGGAGATGAAGAAGAAGTGGTCCCACATTAAGGTGGAAGTGAAGAAGAAGTGGTCCCACATTAAGATGGAAGTGAAGAAGAAGTGGTCCCACATTAAGGTGGAGGTGAAGAAGAAGTGGTCCCACATTAAGGTGGAGGTGAAGAAGAAGCGGTCCCACATTAAGGTGGAGATGAAGAAGAAGCGGTCCCACATTAAGGTGGAAGTGAAGAAGAAGCGGTCCCACATTAAGGTGGAAGTGAAGAAGAAGCGGTCCCACATTAAGGTGGAAGTGAAGAAGAAGTGGTCCCACATTAAGGTGGAAGTGAAGAAGAAGTGGTCCCACATTAAGGTGGAGTTGAAGAACAAGTGGTCCCACATTAAGGTGGAAGTGAAGAACAAGTGGTCCCACATTAAGGTGGAGGTGAAGAAGAAGTGGTCCCACATTAAGGTGGAGGTGAAGAAGAAGTGGTCCCACATTAAGGTGGAAGTGAAGAAGAAGTGGTCCCACATTAAGGTGGAGGTGAAGAAGAAGTGGTCCCACATTAAGGTGGAGGTGAAGAAGAAGTGGTCCCACATTAAGGTGGAAGTGAAGAAGAAGGGGTCCCACATTAAGGTGGAGGTGAAGAAGAAGTGGTCCCACATTAAGGTGGAGGTGAAGAAGCGGTCCCACATTAAGGTGGAAGTGAAGAAGAAGCGGTCCCACATTAAGGTGGAAGTGAAGAAGAAGCGGTCCCACATTAAGGTGGAAGTGAAGAAGAAGCGGTTCCACATTAAGGTGGAGGTGAAGAAGAAGTGATCCCACATTAAGGTGGAAGTGAAGAAGAAGTGGTCCCACATTAAGGTGGAGGTGAAGAAGAAGTGGTCCCACATTAAGGTGGAGGTGAAGAAGAAGTGGTCCCACATTAAGGTGGAAGTGAAGAAGAAGTGGTCCCACATTAAGGTGGAAGTGAAGAAGAAGTGGTCCCACATTAAGGTGGAAGTGAAGAAGAAGTGGTCCCACATTAAGGTGGAAGTGAAGAAGAAGTGGTCCCACATTAAGGTGGAAGTGAAGAACAAGTGGTCCCACATTAAGGTGGAAGTGAAGAACAAGTGGTCCCACATTAAGGTGTAGGTGAAGAAGAAGTGGTCCCACATTAAGGTGGAAGTGAAGAACAAGTGGTCCCACATTAAGGTGGAGGTGAAGAAGAAGTGGTCCCACATTAAGGTGGAGGTGAAGAAGAAGTGGTCCCACATTAAGGTGGAAGTGAAGAAGAAGTGGTCCCACATTAAGGTGGAGGTGAAGAAGAAGTGGTCCCACATTAAGGTGGAAGTGAAGAAGAAGTGGTCCCACATTAAGGTGGAAGTGAAGAAGAAGTGGTCCCACATTAAGGTGGAAGTGAAGAAGAAGTGGTCCCACATTAAGGTGGAAGTGAAGAAGAAGTGGTCCCACATTAAGGTGGTGAAGAAGAAGTGGTCCCACATTAAGGTGGAAGTGAAGAAGAAGTGGTCCCACATTAAGGTGGAAGTGAAGAAGAAGTGGTCCCACATTAAGGTGGAGGTGAAGAAGAAGTGGTCCCACAGTAAGGTGGAGATGAAGAAGAAGTGGTCCCACATTAAGGTGGAAGTGAAGAAGAAGTGGTCCCACATTAAGGTGGAAGTGAAGAAGAAGTGGTCCCACATTAAGGTGGAGGTGAAGAAGAAGTGGTCCCACAGTAAGGTGGAGATGAAGAAGAAGTGGTCCCACATTAAGGTGGAAGTGAAGAAGAAGTGGTCCCACATTAAGATGGAAGTGAAGAAGAAGTGGTCCCACATTAAGGTGGAGGTGAAGAAGAAGTGGTCCCACATTAAGGTGGAGGTGAAGAAGAAGCGGTCCCACATTAAGGTGGAGATGAAGAAGAAGCGGTCCCACATTAAGGTGGAAGTGAAGAAGAAGCGGTCCCACATTAAGGTGGAAGTGAAGAAGAAGCGGTCCCACATTAAGGTGGAAGTGAAGAAGAAGCGGTCCCACATTAAGGTGGAAGTGAAGAAGAAGCGGTCCCACATTAAGGTGGAAGTGAAGAAGAAGCGGTTCCACATTAAGGTGGAGGTGAAGAAGAAGCGGATCCCACATTAAGGTGGAAGTGAAGAAGTGGTCCCACATTAAGGTGGAAGTGAAGAAGAAGTGGTACCACATTAAGGTGGAGGTGAAGAAGAAGTGGTCCCACATTAAGGTGGAAGTGAAGAAGAAGTGGTCCCACATTAAGGTGGAAGTGAAGAAGAAGTGGTCCCACATTAAGGTGGAGGTGAAAAAGAAGTGGTCCCACATTAAGGTGGAAGTGAAGAAGAAGTGGTCCCACATTAAGGTGGAGTTGAAGAAGAAGTGGTCCCACATTAAGGTGGAAGTGAAGAACAAGTGGTCCCACATTAAGGTGGAGGTGAAGAAGAAGTGGTCCCACATTAAGGTGGAGGTGAAGAAGAAGTGGTCCCACATTAAGGTGGAAGTGAAGAAGAAGTGGTCCCACATTAAGGTGGAGGTGAAGAAGAAGTCGTCCCACATTAAGGTGGAGATGGAGAAGAAGCGGTCCCACATTAAGGTGGAAGTGAAGAAGAAGGGGTCCCACATTAAGGTGGAGGTGAAGAAGAAGTGGTCCCACATTAAGGTGGAGGTGAAGAAGCGGTCCCACATTAAGGTGGAAGTGAAGAAGAAGCGGTCCCACATTAAGGTGGAAGTGAAGAAGAAGCGGTCCCACATTAAGGTGGAAGTGAAGAAGAAGCGGTTCCACATTAAGGTGGAGGTGAAGAAGAAGTGATCCCACATTAAGGTGGAAGTGAAGAAGAAGTGGTCCCACATTAAGGTGGAGGTGAAGAAGAAGTGGTCCCACATTAAGGTGGAGGTGAAGAAGAAGTGGTCCCACATTAAGGTGGAAGTGAAGAAGAAGTGGTCCCACATTAAGGTGGAAGTGAAGAAGAAGTGGTCCCACATTAAGGTGGAAGTGAAGAAGAAGTGGTCCCACATTAAGGTGGAAGTGAAGAAGAAGTGGTCCCACATTAAGGTGGAAGTGAAGAACAAGTGGTCCCACATTAAGGTGGAAGTGAAGAACAAGTGGTCCCACATTAAGGTGTAGGTGAAGAAGAAGTGGTCCCACATTAAGGTGGAAGTGAAGAACAAGTGGTCCCACATTAAGGTGGAGGTGAAGAAGAAGTGGTCCCACATTAAGGTGGAGGTGAAGAAGAAGTGGTCCCACATTAAGGTGGAAGTGAAGAAGAAGTGGTCCCACATTAAGGTGGAGGTGAAGAAGAAGTGGTCCCACATTAAGGTGGAGATGGAGAAGAAGCGGTCCCACATTAAGGTGGAAGTGAAGAAGAAGGGGTCCCACATTAAGGTGGAGGTGAAGAAGAAGTGGTCCCACATTAAGGTGGAGGTGAAGAAGCGGTCCCACATTAAGGTGGAAGTGAAGAAGAAGCGGTCCCACATTAAGGTGGAAGTGAAGAAGAAGCGGTCCCACATTAAGGTGGAAGTGAAGAAGTGGTCCCACATTAAGGTGGAGGTGAAGAAGAAGTGGTCCCACATTAAGGTGGAGGTGAAGAAGAAGTGGTCCCACATTAAGGTGGAGGTGAAGAAGAAGTGGTCCCACATTAAGGTGGAAGTGAAGAAGAAGTGGTCCCACATTAAGGTGGAGGTGAAGAAGAAGTGGTCCCACATTAAGGTGGAAGTGAAGAAGAAGTGGTCCCACATTAAGGTGGAAGTGAAGAACAAGTGGTCCCACATTAAGGTGGAGGTGAAGAAGAAGTGGTCCCACATTAAGGTGGAAGTGAAGAAGAAGTGGTCCCACATTAAGGTGGAGGTGAAGAAGAAGTGGTCCCACATTAAGGTGGAGATGGAGAAGAAGCGGTCCCACATTAAGGTGGAAGTGAAGAAGAAGGGGTCCCACATTAAGGTGGAGGTGAAGAAGAAGTGGTCCCACATTAAGGTGGAGGTGAAGAAGCGGTCCCACATTAAGGTGGAAGTGAAGAAGAAGCGGTCCCACATTAAGGTGGAAGTGAAGAAGAAGCGGTCCCACATTAAGGTGGAAGTGAAGAAGTGGTCCCACATTAAGGTGGAGGTGAAGAAGAAGTGGTCCCACATTAAGGTGGAGGTGAAGAAGAAGTGGTCCCACATTAAGGTGGAGGTGAAGAAGAAGTGGTCCCACATTAAGGTGGAAGTGAAGAAGAAGTGGTCCCACATTAAGGTGGAAGTGAAGAAGAAGTGGTCCCACATTAAGTTGGAGGTGAAAAAGAAGTGGTCCCACATTAAGGTGGAGGTGAAGAAGAAGTGGTCCCACATTAAGGTGGAAGTTAAGAAGAAGTGGTCCCACATTAAGGTGGAAGTGAAGAAGAAGTGGTCCCACATTAAGGTGGAAGTGAAGAAGAAGCGGTCCCACATTAAGGTGGAAGTGAAGAAGAAGCGGTCCCACATTAAGGTGGAAGTGAAGAAGAAGCGGTCCCACATTAAGGTGGAAGTGAAGAAGTGGTCCCACATTAAGGTGGAGGTGAAGAAGAAGTGGTCCCACATTAAGGTGGAAGTGAAGAAGAAGTGGTCCCACATTAAGGTGGAAGTGAAGAAGAAGTGGTCCCACATTAAGGTGGAGGTGAAGAAGAAGTGGTCCCACATTAAGGTGGAAGTGAAGAACAAGTGGTCCCACATTAAGGTGGAGGTGAAGAAGAAGTGGTCCCACATTAAGGTGGAAGTGAAGAACAAGTGGTCCCACATTAAGGTGGAAGTGAAGAAGCGGTCCCACATTAAGGTGGAGGTGAAGAAGAAGTGGTCCCACATTAAGGTGGAGATGGAGAAGAAGCGGTCCCACATTAAGGTGGAAGTGAAGAAGAAGCGGTCCCACATTAAGGTGGAGGTGAAGAAGAAGTGGTCCCACATTAAGGTGGAAGTGAAGAAGAAGTGGTCCCACATTAAGGTGGAAGTGAAGAACAAGTGGTCCCACATTAAGGTGGAGGTGAAGAAGAAGTGGTCCCACATTAAGGTGGAAGTGAAGAAGAAGTGGTCCCACATTAAGGTGGAGGTGAAGAAGAAGTGGTCCCACATTAAGGTGGAGATGGAGAAGAAGCGGTCCCACATTAAGGTGGAAGTGAAGAAGAAGGGGTCCCACATTAAGGTGGAGGTGAAGAAGAAGTGGTCCCACATTAAGGTGGAGGTGAAGAAGCGGTCCCACATTAAGGTGGAAGTGAAGAAGAAGCGGTCCCACATTAAGGTGGAAGTGAAGAAGAAGCGGTCCCACATTAAGGTGGAAGTGAAGAAGTGGTCCCACATTAAGGTGGAGGTGAAGAAGAAGTGGTCCCACATTAAGGTGGAGGTGAAGAAGAAGTGGTCCCACATTAAGGTGGAGGTGAAGAAGAAGTGGTCCCACATTAAGGTGGAAGTGAAGAAGAAGTGGTCCCACATTAAGGTGGAAGTGAAGAAGAAGTGGTCCCACATTAAGTTGGAGGTGAAAAAGAAGTGGTCCCACATTAAGGTGGAGGTGAAGAAGAAGTGGTCCCACATTAAGGTGGAAGTTAAGAAGAAGTGGTCCCACATTAAGGTGGAAGTGAAGAAGAAGTGGTCCCACATTAAGGTGGAAGTGAAGAAGAAGCGGTCCCACATTAAGGTGGAAGTGAAGAAGAAGCGGTCCCACATTAAGGTGGAAGTGAAGAAGAAGTGGTCCCACATTAAGGTGGAAGTGAAGAAGTGGTCCCACATTAAGGTGGAGGTGAAGAAGAAGTGGTCCCACATTAAGGTGGAAGTGAAGAAGAAGTGGTCCCACATTAAGGTGGAAGTGAAGAAGAAGTGGTCCCACATTAAGGTGGAGGTGAAGAAGAAGTGGTCCCACATTAAGGTGGAAGTGAAGAACAAGTGGTCCCACATTAAGGTGGAGGTGAAGAAGAAGTGGTCCCACATTAAGGTGGAAGTGAAGAACAAGTGGTCCCACATTAAGGTGGAAGTGAAGAAGCGGTCCCACATTAAGGTGGAGGTGAAGAAGAAGTGGTCCCACATTAAGGTGGAGATGGAGAAGAAGCGGTCCCACATTAAGGTGGAAGTGAAGGAGAAGGGGTCCCACATTAAGGTGGAGGTGAAGAAGAAGTGGTCCCACATTAAGGTGGAGGTGAAGAAGAAGCGGTCCCACATTAAGGTGGAAGTGAAGAAGAAGCGGTCCCACATTAAGGTGGAAGTGAAGAAGTGGTCCCACATTAAGGTGGACGTGAAGAAGAAGTGGTCCCACATTAAGGTGGAGGTGAAGAAGAAGTGGTCCCACATTAAGGTGGAAGTGAAGAAGAAGTGGTCCCACATTAAGGTGGAAGTGAAGAAGAAGTGGTACCACATTAAGGTGGAGGTGAAGAAGAAGTGGTCCCACATTAAGGTGGAAGTGAAGAAGAAGTGGTCCCACATTAAGGTGGAAGTGAAGAAGAAGTGGTCCCACATTAAGGTGGAAGTGAAGAAGAAGTGGTCCCACATTAAGGTGGATGAAGAAGAAGAAGTGATCCCACATTAAGGTGGAAGTGAAGAAGTGGTCCCACATTAAGGTGGAAGTGAAGAAGAAGTGGTCCCACATTAAGGTGGAGGTGAAGAAGAAGTGGTCCCACATTAAGATGGAAGTGAAGAAGAAGTGGTCCCACATTAAGTTGGAGGTGAAGAAGAAGTGGTCCCACATTAAGGTGGAGGTGAAGAAGAAGCGGTCCCACATTAAGGTGGAGATGAAGAAGAAGCGGTCCCACATTAAGGTGGAAGTGAAGAAGAAGCGGTCCCACATTAAGGTGGAAGTGAAGAAGAAGCGGTCCCACATTAAGGTGGAAGTGAAGAAGAAGCGGTCCCACATTAAGGTGGAAGTGAAGAAGAAGCGGTCCCACATTAAGGTGGAAGTGAAGAAGAAGCGGTCCCACATTAAGGTGGAAGTGAAGAAGTGGTCCCACATTAAGGTGGAGGTGAAGAAGAAGTGGTCCCACATTAAGGTGGAAGTGAAGAAGAAGTGGTCCCACATTAAGGTGGAAGTGAAGAAGAAGTGGTCCCACATTAAGGTGGAGGTGAAGAAGAAGTGGTCCCACATTAAGGTGGAAGTGAAGAAGAAGTGGTCCCACATTAAGGTGGAGGTGAAGAAGAAGTGGTCCCACATTAAGGTGGAAGTGAAGAAGAAGTGGTCCCACATTAAGGTGGAAGTGAAGAAGAAGTGGTCCCACATTAAGGTGGAAGTGAAGAACAAGTGGTCCCACATTAAGGTGGAGGTGAAGAAGAAGTGGTCCCACATTAAGGTGGAGATGGAGAAGAAGCGGTCCCACATTAAGGTGGAAGTGAAGAAGAAGGGGTCCCACATTAAGGTGGAGGTGAAGAAGAAGTGGTCCCACATTAAGGTGGAGGTGAAGAAGCGGTCCCACATTAAGGTGGAAGTGAAGAAGAAGCGGTCCCACATTAAGGTGGAAGTGAAGAAGAAGCGGTCCCACATTAAGGTGGAAGTGAAGAAGTGGTCCCACATTAAGGTGGAGGTGAAGAAGAAGTGGTCCCACATTAAGGTGGAGGTGAAGAAGAAGTGGTCCCACATTAAGGTGGAGGTGAAGAAGAAGTGGTCCCACATTAAGGTGGAAGTGAAGAAGAAGTGGTCCCACATTAAGGTGGAAGTGAAGAAGAAGTGGTCCCACATTAAGGTGGAGGTGAAAAAGAAGTGGTCCCACATTAAGGTGGAGGTGAAGAAGAAGTGGTCCCACATTAAGGTGGAAGTTAAGAAGAAGTGGTCCCACATTAAGGTGGAAGTGAAGAAGAAGTGGTCCCACATTAAGGTGGAAGTGAAGAAGAAGCGGTCCCACATTAAGGTGGAAGTGAAGAAGAAGCGGTCTTACATTAAGGTGGAAGTGAAGAAGAAGTGGTCCCACATTAAGGTGGAAGTGAAGAAGTGGTCCCACATTAAGGTGGAGGTGAAGAAGAAGTGGTCCCACATTAAGGTGGAAGTGAAGAAGAAGTGGTCCCACATTAAGGTGGAAGTGAAGAAGAAGTGGTCCCACATTAAGGTGGAAGTGAAGAAGAAGTGGTCCCACATTAAGGTGGAGGTGAAGAAGAAGTGGTCCCACATTAAGGTGGAAGTGAAGAACAAGTGGTCCCACATTAAGGTGGAGGTGAAGAAGAAGTGGTCCCACATTAAGGTGGAAGTGAAGAACAAGTGGTCCCACATTAAGGTGGAAGTGAAGAAGTGGTCCCACATTAAGGTGGAGGTGAAGAAGAAGTGGTCCCACATTAAGGTGGAGATGGAGAAGAAGCGGTCCCACATTAAGGTGGAAGTGAAGGAGAAGGGGTCCCACATTAAGGTGGAGGTGAAGAAGAAGTGGTCCCACATTAAGGTGGAGGTGAAGAAGAAGCGGTCCCACATTAAGGTGGAAGTGAAGAAGAAGCGGTCCCACATTAAGGTGGAAGTGAAGAAGTGGTCCCACATTAAGGTGGACGTGAAGAAGAAGTGGTCCCACATTAAGGTGGAGGTGAAGAAGAAGTGGTCCCACATTAAGGTGGAAGTGAAGAAGAAGTGGTCCCACATTAAGGTGGAAGTGAAGAAGAAGTGGTACCACATTAAGGTGGAGGTGAAGAAGAAGTGGTCCCACATTAAGGTGGAAGTGAAGAAGAAGTGGTCCCACATTAAGGTGGAAGTGAAGAAGAAGTGGTCCCACATTAAGGTGGAAGTGAAGAAGTGGTCCCACATTAAGGTGGAAGTGAAGAAGAAGTGGTCCCACATTAAGGTGGATGAAGAAGAAGAAGTGATCCCACATTAAGGTGGAAGTGAAGAAGTGGTCCCACATTAAGGTGGAAGTGAAGAAGAAGTGGTCCCACATTAAGGTGGAGGTGAAGAAGAAGTGGTCCCACATTAAGATGGAAGTGAAGAAGAAGTGGTCCCACATTAAGGTGGAGGTGAAGAAGAAGTGGTCCCACATTAAGGTGGAGGTGAAGAAGAAGCGGTCCCACATTAAGGTGGAGATGAAGAAGAAGCGGTCCCACATTAAGGTGGAAGTGAAGAAGAAGCGGTCCCACATTAAGGTGGAAGTGAAGAAGAAGCGGTCCCACATTAAGGTGGAAGTGAAGAAGAAGCGGTCCCACATTAAGGTGGAAGTGAAGAAGAAGCGGTCCCACATTAAGGTGGAAGTGAAGAAGAAGCGGTTCCACATTAAGGTGGAAGTGAAGAAGAAGTGATCCCACATTAAGGTGGAAGTGAAGAAGAAGTGGTCCCACATTAAGGTGGAAGTGAAGAAGAAGTGGTACCACATTAAGGTGGAGGTGAAGAAGAAGTGATCCCACATTAAGGTGGAAGTGAAGAAGAAGTGGTCCCACATTAAGGTGGAAGTGAAGAAGAAGTGGTCCCACATTAAGGTGGAAGTGAAGAAGAAGTGGTCCCACATTAAGGTGGAGGTGAAAAAGAAGTGGTCCCACATTAAGGTGGAAGTGAAGAAGAAGTGGTCCCACATTAAGGTGGAGTTGAAGAAGAAGTGGTCCCACATTAAGGTGGAAGTGAAGAACAAGTGGTCCCACATTAAGGTGGAGGTGAAGAAGAAGTGGTCCCACATTAAGGTGGAGGTGAAGAAGAAGTGGTCCCACATTAAGGTGGAAGTGAAGAAGAAGTGGTCCCACATTAAGGTGGAGGTGAAGAAGAAGTGGTCCCACATTAAGGTGGAGATGGAGAAGAAGCTGTCCCACATTAAGGTGGAAGTGAAGAAGAAGGGGTCCCACATTAAGGTGGAGGTGAAGAAGAAGTGGTCCCACATTAAGGTGGAGGTGAAGAAGCGGTCCCACATTAAGGTGGAAGTGAAGAAGAAGCGGTCCCACATTAAGGTGGAAGTGAAGAAGAAGCGGTCCCACATTAAGGTGGAAGTGAAGAAGAAGTGGTCCCACATTAAGGTGGAAGTGAAGAAGAAGTGGTCCCACATTAAGGTGGAGGTGAAAAAGAAGTGGTCCCACATTAAGGTGGAAGTGAAGAAGAAGTGGTCCCACATTAAGGTGGATGTGAAGAAGAAGTGATCCCACATTAAGGTGGAAGTGAAGAAGAAGTGGTCCCACATTAAGGTGGAAGTGAAGAAGAAGTGGTCCAACATTAAGGTGGTGAAGAAGAAGTGGTCCCACATTAAGGTGGAGGTGAAGAAGAAGTGGTCCCACATTAAGGTGGAGGTGAAGAAGAAGTGGTCCCACATTAAGGTGGAAGTGAAGAAGAAGTGGTCCCACATTAAGGTGGAAGTGAAGAAGTGGTCCCACATTAAGGTGGTGAAGAAGAAGTGGTCCCACATTAAGATGGAAGTGAAGAAGAAGTGGTCCCACATTAAGGTGGAGGTGAAGAAGTGGTCCCACATTAAGGTGGAGGTGAAGAAGAAGTGGTCCCACATTAAGGTGGAAGTGAAGAACAAGTGGTCCCACATTAAGGTGGAGGTGAAGAAGAAGTGGTCCCACATTAAGGTGGAGATGGAGAAGAAGCGGTCCCACATTAAGGTGGAAGTGAAGGAGAAGGGGTCCCACATTAAGGTGGAGGTGAAGAAGAAGTGGTCCCACATTAAGGTGGAGGTGAAGAAGAAGTGGTCCCACATTAAGGTGGATGTGAAGAAGAAGTGATCCCACATTAAGGTGGAAGTGAAGAAGAAGTGGTCCCACATTAAGGTGGAAGTGAAGAAGAAGTGGTCCAACATTAAGGTGGTGAAGAAGAAGTGGTCCCACATTAAGGTGGAGGTGAAGAAGAAGTGGTCCCACATTAAGGTGGAGGTGAAGAAGAAGTGGTCCCACATTAAGGTGGAAGTGAAGAAGAAGTGGTCCCACATTAAGGTGGAAGTGAAGAAGTGGTCCCACATTAAGGTGGTGAAGAAGAAGTGGTCCCACATTAAGATGGAAGTGAAGAAGAAGTGGTCCCACATTAAGGTGGAGGTGAAGAAGTGGTCCCACATTAAGGTGGAGGTGAAGAAGAAGTGGTCCCACATTAAGGTGGAAGTGAAGAAGAAGTGGTCCCACATTAAGGTGGAGGTGAAGAAGAAGTGGTCCCACATTAAGGTGGAAGTGAAGAAGAAGTGGTCCCACATTAAGGTGGAGGTGAAGAAGAAGTGGTCCCACATTAAGGTGGAGATGGAGAAGAAGCTGTCCCACATTAAGGTGGAGGTGAAGAAGAAGTAGTCCCACATTAAGGTGGAGGTGAAGAAGAAGTGGTCCCACATTAAGGTGGAAGTGAAGAAGAAGTGGTCCCACATTAAGGTGGAAGTGAAGAAGTGGTCCCACATTAAGGTGGTGAAGAAGAAGTGGTCCCACATTAAGGTGGTGAAGAAGAAGTGGTCCCACATTAAGATGGAAGTGAAGAAGAAGTGGTCCCACATTAAGGTGGAGGTGAAGAAGTGGTCCCACATTAAGGTGGAGGTGAAGAAGAAGTGGTCCCACATTAAGGTGGAAGTGAAGAACAAGTGGTCCCACATTAAGGTGGAGGTGAAGAAGAAGTGGTCCCACATTAAGGTGGAAGTGAAGAACAAGTGGTCCCACATTAAGATGGAAGTGAAGAAGAAGTGGTCCCACATTAAGGTGGATGTGAAGAAGAAGTGATCCCACATTAAGGTGGAAGTGAAGAAGAAGTGGTCCCACATTAAGATGGAAGTGAAGAAGAAGTGGTCCCACATTAAGGTGGATGTGAAGAAGAAGTGATCCCACATTAAGGTGGAAGTGAAGAAGAAGCGGTCCCACATTAAGGTGGAAGTGAAGAAGAAGCGGTTCCACATTAAGGTGGAGGTGAAGAAGAAGTGGTCCCACATTAAGATGGAAGTGAAGAAGAAGTGGTCCCACATTAAGGTGGATGTGAAGAAGAAGCGGTCCAACATTAAGGTGGATGTGAAGAAGAAGTGATCCCACATTAAGGTGGAAGTGAAGAAGAAGTGGTCCCACATTAAGGTGGAAGTGAAGAAGAAGTGGTCCCACATTAAGGTGGATGTGAAGAAGAAGTGATCCCACATTAAGGTGGAAGTGAAGAAGAAGTGGTCCCACATTAAGGTGGAAGTGAAGAAGAAGTGGTCCAACATTAAGGTGGTGAAGAAGAAGTGGTCCCACATTAAGGTGGAGGTGAAGAAGAAGTGGTCCCACATTAAGGTGGAGGTGAAGAAGAAGTGGTCCCACATTAAGGTGGAAGTGAAGAAGAAGTGGTCCCACATTAAGGTGGAAGTGAAGAAGTGGTCCCACATTAAGGTGGTGAAGAAGAAGTGGTCCCACATTAAGATGGAAGTGAAGAAGAAGTGGTCCCACATTAAGGTGGAGGTGAAGAAGTGGTCCCACATTAAGGTGGAGGTGAAGAAGAAGTGGTCCCACATTAAGGTGGAAGTGAAGAACAAGTGGTCCCACATTAAGGTGGAGGTGAAGAAGAAGTGGTCCCACATTAAGGTGGAGGTGAAGAAGAAGTGGTCCCACATTAAGGTGGAGATGGAGAAGAAGCGGTCCCACATTAAGGTGGAAGTGAAGAAGAAGGGGTCCCACATTAAGGTGGAGGTGAAGAAGAAGTGGTCCCACATTAAGGTGGAGGTGAAGAAGCGGTCCCACATTAAGGTGGAAGTGAAGAAGAAGCGGTCCCACATTAAGGTGGAAGTGAAGAAGAAGCGGTCCCACATTAAGGTGGAAGTGAAGAAGAAGCGGTCCCACATTAAGGTGGAAGTGAAGAAGAAGCGGTCCCACATTAAGGTGGAGGTGAAGAAGAAGTGATCCCACATTAAGGTGGAAGTGAAGAAGAAGTGGTCCCACATTAAGGTGGAGGTGAAGAAGAAGTGGTCCCACATTAAGGTGGAGGTGAAGAAGAAGTGGTCCCACATTAAGGTGGAAGTGAAGAAGAAGTGGTCCCACATTAAGGTGGAAGTGAAGAACAAGTGGTCCCACATTAAGGTGGAAGTGAAGAAGAAGTGGTCCCACATTAAGGTGGAGGTGAAGAAGAAGTGGTCCCACATTAAGGTGGAGGTGAAGAAGAAGTGGTCCCACATTAAGGTGGAAGTGAAGAAGAAGTGGTCCCACATTAAGGTGGAAGTGAAGAAGAAGTGGTCCCACATTAAGGTGGAGGTGAAGAAGAAGTGGTCCCACATTAAGGTGGAGGTGAAGAAGAAGTGGTCCCACATTAAGGTGGAAGTGAAGAAGAAGTGGTCCCACATTAAGGTGGAAGTGAAGAACAAGTGGTCCCACATTAAGGTGGAAGTGAAGAAGAAGTGGTCCCACATTAAGGTGGAGGTGAAGAAGAAGTGGTCCCACATTAAGGTGGAGGTGAAGAAGAAGTGGTCCCACATTAAGGTGGAAGTGAAGAAGAAGTGGTCCCACATTAAGGTGGAAGTGAAGAAGAAGTGGTCCCACATTAAGGTGGAGGTGAAGAAGAAGTGGTCCCACATTAAGGTGGAAGTGAAGAAGAAGCGGTCCCACATTAAGGTGGAAGTGAAGAAGAAGCGGTTCCACATTAAGGTGGAGGTGAAGAAGAAGTGATCCCACATTAAGGTGGAAGTGAAGAAGAAGTGGTCCCATATTAAGGTGGAGGTGAAGAAGAAGTGGTCCCACATTAAGGTGGAGGTGAAGAAGAAGTGGTCCCACATTAAGGTGGAAGTGAAGAAGAAGTGGTCCCACATTAAGGTGGAAGTGAAGAAGAAGTGGTCCCACATTAAGGTGGAAGTGAAGAAGAAGTGGTCCCACATTAAGGTGGAGGTGAAAAAGAAGTGGTCCCACATTAAGGTGGAAGTGAAGAACAAGTGGTCCCACATTAAGGTGGAGGTGAAGAAGAAGTGGTCCCACATTAAGGTGGAGATGGAGAAGAAGCGGTCCCACATTAAGGTGGAAGTGAAGAAGAAGGGGTCCCACATTAAGGTGGAGGTGAAGAAGAAGTGGTCCCACATTAAGGTGGAGGTGAAGAAGCGGTCCCACATTAAGGTGGAAGTGAAGAAGAAGCGGTCCCACATTAAGGTGGAAGTGAAGAAGAAGCGGTCCCACATTAAGGTGGAAGTGAAGAAGAAGCGGTCCCACATTAAGGTGGAAGTGAAGAAGAAGCGGTCCCACATTAAGGTGGAGGTGAAGAAGAAGTGATCCCACATTAAGGTGGAAGTGAAGAAGAAGTGGTCCCACATTAAGGTGGAGGTGAAGAAGAAGTGGTCCCACATTAAGGTGGAGGTGAAGAAGAAGTGGTCCCACATTAAGGTGGAAGTGAAGAAGAAGTGGTCCCACATTAAGGTGGAAGTGAAGAAGAAGTGGTCCCACATTAAGGTGGAAGTGAAGAAGAAGTGGTCCCACATTAAGGTGGAGGTGAAAAAGAAGTGGTCCCACATTAAGGTGGAAGTGAAGAACAAGTGGTCCCACATTAAGGTGGAAGTGAAGAAGAAGTGGTCCCACATTAAGGTGGAGGTGAAGAAGAAGTGGTCCCACATTAAGGTGGAGGTGAAGAAGAAGTGGTCCCACATTAAGGTGGAAGTGAAGAAGAAGTGGTCCCACATTAAGGTGGAAGTGAAGAAGAAGTGGTCCCACATTAAGGTGGAGGTGAAGAAGAAGTGGTCCCACATTAAGGTGGAAGTGAAGAAGAAGCGGTCCCACATTAAGGTGGAAGTGAAGAAGAAGCGGTTCCACATTAAGGTGGAGGTGAAGAAGAAGTGATCCCACATTAAGGTGGAAGTGAAGAAGAAGTGGTCCCACATTAAGGTGGAGGTGAAGAAGAAGTGGTCCCACATTAAGGTGGAGGTGAAGAAGAAGTGGTCCCACATTAAGGTGGAAGTGAAGAAGAAGTGGTCCCACATTAAGGTGGAAGTGAAGAAGAAGTGGTCCCACATTAAGGTGGAAGTGAAGAAGAAGTGGTCCCACATTAAGGTGGAGGTGAAAAAGAAGTGGTCCCACATTAAGGTGGAAGTGAAGAACAAGTGGTCCCACATTAAGGTGGAGGTGAAGAAGAAGTGGTCCCACATTAAGGTGGAAGTGAAGAACAAGTGGTCCCACATTAAGGTGGAGGTGAAGAAGAAGTGGTCCCACATTAAGGTGGAGGTGAAGAAGAAGTGGTCCCACATTAAGGTGGAAGTGAAGAAGAAGTGGTCCCACATTAAGGTGGAGGTGAAGAAGAAGTGGTCCCACATTAAGGTGGAGATGGAGAAGAAGCGGTCCCACATTAAGGTGGAAGTGAAGAAGAAGGGGTCCCACATTAAGGTGGAGGTGAAGAATAAGTGGTCCCACATTAAGGTGGAGGTGAAGAAGCGGTCCCACATTAAGGTGGAAGTGAAGAAGAAGCGGTCCCACATTAAGGTGGAAGTGAAGAAGAAGCGGTTCCACATTAAGGTGGAGGTGAAGAAGAAGTGATCCCACATTAAGGTGGAAGTGAAGAAGAAGTGGTCCCACATTAAGGTGGAGGTGAAGAAGAAGTGGTCCCACATTAAGGTGGAGGTGAAGAAGAAGTGGTCCCACATTAAGGTGGAAGTGAAGAAGAAGTGGTCCCACATTAAGGTGGAAGTGAAGAAGAAGTGGTCCCACATTAAGGTGGAAGTGAAGAAGAAGTGGTCCCACATTAAGGTGGAAGTGAAGAAGAAGTGGTCCCACATTAAGGTGGAGGTGAAAAAGAAGTGGTCCCACATTAAGGTGGAAGTGAAGAACAAGTGGTCCCACATTAAGGTGGAGGTGAAGAAGAAGTGGTCCCACATTAAGGTGGAAGTGAAGAACAAGTGGTCCCACATTAAGGTGGAGGTGAAGAAGAAGTGGTCCCACATTAAGGTGGAGGTGAAGAAGAAGTGGTCCCACATTAAGGTGGAAGTGAAGAAGAAGTGGTCCCACATTAAGGTGGAGGTGAAGAAGAAGTGGTCCCACATTAAGGTGGAGATGGAGAAGAAGCGGTCCCACATTAAGGTGGAAGTGAAGAAGAAGGGGTCCCACATTAAGGTGGAGGTGAAGAAGAAGTGGTCCCACATTAAGGTGGAGGTGAAGAAGCGGTCCCACATTAAGGTGGAAGTGAAGAAGAAGCGGTCCCACATTAAGGTGGAAGTGAAGAAGAAGCGGTCCCACATTAAGGTGGAAGTGAAGAAGAAGCGATCCCACATTAAGGTGGAAGTGAAGAAGAAGTGGTCCCACATTAAGGTGGAAGTGAAGAAGAAGTGGTCCAACATTAAGGTGGTGAAGAAGAAGTGGTCCCACATTAAGGTGGAGGTGAAGAAGAAGTGGTCCCACATTAAGGTGGAGGTGAAGAAGAAGTGGTCCCACATTAAGGTGGAAGTGAAGAAGAAGTGGTCCCACATTAAGGTGGAAGTGAAGAAGTGGTCCCACATTAAGGTGGTGAAGAAGAAGTGGTCCCACATTAAGATGGAAGTGAAGAAGAAGTGGTCCCACATTAAGGTGGAGGTGAAGAAGTGGTCCCACATTAAGGTGGAGGTGAAGAAGAAGTGGTCCCACATTAAGGTGGAAGTTAAGAACAAGTGGTCCCACATTAAGGTGGAGGTGAAGAAGAAGTGGTCCCACATTAAGGTGGAAGTGAAGAACAAGTGGTCCCACATTAAGATGGAAGTGAAGAAGAAGTGGTCCCACATTAAGGTGGATGTGAAGAAGAAGTGATCCCACATTAAGGTGGAAGTGAAGAAGAAGTGGTCCCACATTAAGATGGAAGTGAAGAAGAAGTGGTCCCACATTAAGGTGGATGTGAAGAAGAAGTGATCCCACATTAAGGTGGAAGTGAAGAAGAAGCGGTCCCACATTAAGGTGGAAGTGAAGAAGTGGTCCCACATTAAGGTGGACGTGAAGAAGAAGTGGTCCCACATTAAGGTGGAGGTGAAGAAGAAGTGGTCCCACATTAAGATGGAAGTGAAGAAGAAGTGGTCCCACATTAAGGTGGAAGTGAAGAAGAAGTGGTACCACATTAAGGTGGAGGTGAAGAAGAAGTGGTCCCACATTAAGGTGGAAGTGAAGAAGAAGTGGTCCCACATTAAGGTGGAAGTGAAGAAGAAGTGGTCCCACATTAAGGTGGAAGTGAAGAAGTGGTCCCACATTAAGGTGGAAGTGAAGAACAAGTGGTCCCACATTAAGGTGGATGAAGAAGAAGAAGTGATCCCACATTAAGGTGGAAGTGAAGAAGAAGTGGTCCCACATTAAGGTGGAAGTGAAGAAGAAGTGGTCCCACATTAAGGTGGAGGTGAAGAAGAAGTGGTCCCACATTAAGATGGAAGTGAAGAAGAAGTGGTCCCACATTAAGGTGGAGGTGAAGAAGAAGTGGTCCCACATTAAGGTGGAGGTGAAGAAGAAGCGGTCCCACATTAAGGTGGAGATGAAGAAGAAGCGGTCCCACATTAAGGTGGAAGTGAAGAAGAAGCGGTCCCACATTAAGTTGGAAGTGAAGAAGAAGCGGTCCCACATTAAGGTGGAAGTGAAGAAGAAGCGGTCCCACATTAAGGTGGAAGTGAAGAAGAAGCGGTCCCACATTAAGGTGGAAGTGAAGAAGAAGCGGTTCCACATTAAGGTGGAGGTGAAGAAGAAGTGGTCCCACATTAAGATGGAAGTGAAGAAGAAGTGGTCCCACATTAAGGTGGATGTGAAGAAGAAGCGGTCCAACATTAAGGTGGATGTGAAGAAGAAGTGATCCCACATTAAGGTGGAAGTGAAGAAGAAGTGGTCCCACATTAAGATGGAAGTGAAGAAGAAGTGGTCCCACATTAAGGTGGATGTGAAGAAGAAGCGGTCCAACATTAAGGTGGAGGTGAAGAAGAAGTGGTCCCACATTAAGGTGGAAGTGAAGAAGAAGTGGTCCCACATTAAGGTGGATGTGAAGAAGAAGTGATCCCACATTAAGGTGGAAGTGAAGAAGAAGTGGTCCCACATTAAGGTGGAAGTGAAGAAGAAGTGGTCCAACATTAAGGTGGTGAAGAAGAAGTGGTCCCACATTAAGGTGGAGGTGAAGAAGAAGTGGTCCCACATTAAGGTGGAGGTGAAGAAGAAGTGGTCCCACATTAAGGTGGAAGTGAAGAAGAAGTGGTCCCACATTAAGGTGGAAGTGAAGAAGTGGTCCCACATTAAGGTGGTGAAGAAGAAGTGGTCCCACATTAAGATGGAAGTGAAGAAGAAGTGGTCCCACATTAAGGTGGAAGTGAAGAACAAGTGGTCCCACATTAAGGTGGAGGTGAAGAAGAAGTGGTCCCACATTAAGGTGGAGGTGAAGAAGAAGTGGTCCCACATTAAGGTGGAGATGGAGAAGAAGCGGTCCCACATTAAGGTGGAAGTGAAGAAGAAGGGGTCCCACATTAAGGTGGAGGTGAAGAAGAAGTGGTCCCACATTAAGGTGGAGGTGAAGAAGCGGTCCCACATTAAGGTGGAAGTGAAGAAGAAGCGGTCCCACATTAAGGTGGAAGTGAAGAAGAAGCGGTCCCACATTAAGGTGGAAGTGAAGAAGAAGCGGTCCCACATTAAGGTGGAAGTGAAGAAGAAGCGGTCCCACATTAAGGTGGAAGTGAAGAAGAAGCGGTCCCACATTAAGGTGGAAGTGAAGAAGAAGCGGTTCCACATTAAGGTGGAGGTGAAGAAGAAGTGATCCCACATTAAGGTGGAAGTGAAGAAGAAGTGGTCCCACATTAAGGTGGAGGTGAAGAAGAAGTGGTCCCACATTAAGGTGGAGGTGAAGAAGAAGTGGTCCCACATTAAGGTGGAAGTGAAGAAGAAGTGGTCCCACATTAAGGTGGAAGTGAAGAAGAAGTGGTCCCACATTAAGGTGGAAGTGAAGAAGAAGTGGTCCCACATTAAGGTGGAGGTGAAAAAGAAGTGGTCCCACATTAAGGTGGAAGTGAAGAACAAGTGGTCCCACATTAAGGTGGAGGTGAAGAAGAAGTGGTCCCACATTAAGGTGGAAGTGAAGAACAAGTGGTCCCACATTAAGGTGGAGGTGAAGAAGTGGTCCCACATTAAGGTGGAGGTGAAGAAGAAGTGGTCCCACATTAAGGTGGAAGTGAAGAAGAAGTGGTCCCACATTAAGGTGGAGGTGAAGAAGAAGTGGTCCCACATTAAGGTGGAAGTGAAGAAGAAGTGGTCCCACATTAAGGTGGAAGTGAAGAAGAAGTGGTCCCACATTAAGTTGGAGGTGAAAAAGAAGTGGTCCCACATTAAGGTGGAGGTGAAGAAGAAGTGGTCCCACATTAAGGTGGAAGGTTAAGAAGAAGTGGTCCCACATTAAGGTGGAAGTGAAGAAGAAGTGGTCCCACATTAAGGTGGAAGTGAAGAAGAAGCGGTCCCACATTAAGGTGGAAGTGAAGAAGAAGCGGTCCCACATTAAGGTGGAAGTGAAGAAGAAGTGGTCCCACATTAAGGTGGAAGTGAAGAAGTGGTCCCACATTAAGGTGGAGGTGAAGAAGAAGTGGTCCCACATTAAGGTGGAAGTGAAGAAGAAGTGGTCCCACATTAAGGTGGAAGTGAAGAAGAAGTGGTCCCACATTAAGGTGGAGGTGAAGAAGAAGTGGTCCCACATTAAGGTGGAAGTGAAGAACAAGTGGTCCCACATTAAGGTGGAGGTGAAGAAGAAGTGGTCCCACATTAAGGTGGAAGTGAAGAACAAGTGGTCCCACATTAAGGTGGAAGTGAAGAAGCGGTCCCACATTAAGGTGGAGGTGAAGAAGAAGTGGTCCCACATTAAGGTGGAGATGGAGAAGAAGCGGTCCCACATTAAGGTGGAAGTGAAGGAGAAGGGGTCCCACATTAAGGTGGAGGTGAAGAAGAAGTGGTCCCACATTAAGGTGGAGGTGAAGAAGAAGCGGTCCCACATTAAGGTGGAAGTGAAGAAGAAGCGGTCCCACATTAAGGTGGAAGTGAAGAAGTGGTCCCACATTAAGGTGGACGTGAAGAAGAAGTGGTCCCACATTAAGGTGGAGGTGAAGAAGAAGTGGTCCCACATTAAGGTGGAAGTGAAGAAGAAGTGGTCCCACATTAAGGTGGAAGTGAAGAAGAAGTGGTACCACATTAAGGTGGAGTGAAGAAGAAGTGGTCCACATTAAGGTGGAAGTGAAGAAGAAGTGGTCCCACATTAAGGTGGAAGGTGAAGAAGAAGTGGTCCCCACATTAAGGTGGAAGTGAAGAAGAAGTGGTCCAACATTAAGGTGGATGAAGAAGAAGAAGTGATCCCACATTAAGGTGGAAGTGAAGAAGTGGTCCCACATTAAGGTGGAAGTGAAGAAGAAGTGGTCCCACATTAAGGTGGAGGTGAAGAAGAAGTGGTCCCACATTAAGATGGAAGTGAAGAAGAAGTGGTCCCACATTAAGTTGGAGGTGAAGAAGAAGTGGTCCCACATTAAGGTGGAGGTGAAGAAGAAGCGGTCCCACATTAAGGTGGAGATGAAGAAGAAGCGGTCCCACATTAAGGTGGAAGTGAAGAAGAAGCGGTCCCACATTAAGGTGGAAGTGAAGAAGAAGCGGTCCCACATTAAGGTGGAAGTGAAGAAGAAGCGGTCCCACATTAAGGTGGAAGTGAAGAAGAAGCGGTCCCACATTAAGGTGGAAGTGAAGAAGAAGCGGTCCCACATTAAGGTGGAAGTGAAGAAGTGGTCCCACATTAAGGTGGAGGTGAAGAAGAAGTGGTCCCACATTAAGGTGGAAGTGAAGAAGAAGTGGTCCCACATTAAGGTGGAAGTGAAGAAGAAGTGGTCCCACATTAAGGTGGAGGTGAAGAAGAAGTGGTCCCACATTAAGGTGGAAGTGAAGAAGAAGTGGTCCCACATTAAGGTGGAGGTGAAGAAGAAGTGGTCCCACATTAAGGTGGAAGTGAAGAAGAAGTGGTCCCACATTAAGGTGGAAGTGAAGAAGAAGTGGTCCCACATTAAGGTGGAAGTGAAGAACAAGTGGTCCCACATTAAGGTGGAGGTGAAGAAGAAGTGGTCCCACATTAAGGTGGAGATGGAGAAGAAGCGGTCCCACATTAAGGTGGAAGTGAAGAAGAAGGGGTCCCACATTAAGGTGGAGGTGAAGAAGAAGTGGTCCCACATTAAGGTGGAGGTGAAGAAGCGGTCCCACATTAAGGTGGAAGTGAAGAAGAAGCGGTCCCACATTAAGGTGGAAGTGAAGAAGAAGCGGTCCCACATTAAGGTGGAAGTGAAGAAGTGGTCCCACATTAAGGTGGAGGTGAAGAAGAAGTGGTCCCACATTAAGGTGGAGGTGAAGAAGAAGTGGTCCCACATTAAGGTGGAGGTGAAGAAGAAGTGGTCCCACATTAAGGTGGAAGTGAAGAAGAAGTGGTCCCACATTAAGGTGGAAGTGAAGAAGAAGTGGTCCCACATTAAGGTGGAGGTGAAAAAGAAGTGGTCCCACATTAAGGTGGAGGTGAAGAAGAAGTGGTCCCACATTAAGGTGGAAGTTAAGAAGAAGTGGTCCCACATTAAGGTGGAAGTGAAGAAGAAGTGGTCCCACATTAAGGTGGAAGTGAAGAAGAAGCGGTCCCACATTAAGGTGGAAGTGAAGAAGAAGCGGTCTTACATTAAGGTGGAAGTGAAGAAGAAGTGGTCCCACATTAAGGTGGAAGTGAAGAAGTGGTCCCACATTAAGGTGGAGGTGAAGAAGAAGTGGTCCCACATTAAGGTGGAAGTGAAGAAGAAGTGGTCCCACATTAAGGTGGAAGTGAAGAAGAAGTGGTCCCACATTAAGGTGGAAGTGAAGAAGAAGTGGTCCCACATTAAGGTGGAGGTGAAGAAGAAGTGGTCCCACATTAAGGTGGAAGTGAAGAACAAGTGGTCCCACATTAAGGTGGAGGTGAAGAAGAAGTGGTCCCACATTAAGGTGGAAGTGAAGAACAAGTGGTCCCACATTAAGGTGGAAGTGAAGAAGTGGTCCCACATTAAGGTGGAGGTGAAGAAGAAGTGGTCCCACATTAAGGTGGAGATGGAGAAGAAGCGGTCCCACATTAAGGTGGAAGTGAAGGAGAAGGGGTCCCACATTAAGGTGGAGGTGAAGAAGAAGTGGTCCCACATTAAGGTGGAGGTGAAGAAGAAGCGGTCCCACATTAAGGTGGAAGTGAAGAAGAAGCGGTCCCACATTAAGGTGGAAGTGAAGAAGTGGTCCCACATTAAGGTGGACGTGAAGAAGAAGTGGTCCCACATTAAGGTGGAGGTGAAGAAGAAGTGGTCCCACATTAAGGTGGAAGTGAAGAAGAAGTGGTCCCACATTAAGGTGGAAGTGAAGAAGAAGTGGTACCACATTAAGGTGGAGGTGAAGAAGAAGTGGTCCCACATTAAGGTGGAAGTGAAGAAGAAGTGGTCCCACATTAAGGTGGAAGTGAAGAAGAAGTGGTCCCACATTAAGGTGGAAGTGAAGAAGTGGTCCCACATTAAGGTGGAAGTGAAGAAGAAGTGGTCCCACATTAAGGTGGATGAAGAAGAAGAAGTGATCCCACATTAAGGTGGAAGTGAAGAAGTGGTCCCACATTAAGGTGGAAGTGAAGAAGAAGTGGTCCCACATTAAGGTGGAGGTGAAGAAGAAGTGGTCCCACATTAAGATGGAAGTGAAGAAGAAGTGGTCCCACATTAAGGTGGAGGTGAAGAAGAAGTGGTCCCACATTAAGGTGGAGGTGAAGAAGAAGCGGTCCCACATTAAGGTGGAGATGAAGAAGAAGCGGTCCCACATTAAGGTGGAAGTGAAGAAGAAGCGGTCCCACATTAAGGTGGAAGTGAAGAAGAAGCGGTCCCACATTAAGGTGGAAGTGAAGAAGAAGCGGTCCCACATTAAGGTGGAAGTGAAGAAGAAGCGGTCCCACATTAAGGTGGAAGTGAAGAAGAAGCGGTTCCACATTAAGGTGGAAGTGAAGAAGAAGTGATCCCACATTAAGGTGGAAGTGAAGAAGAAGTGGTCCCACATTAAGGTGGAAGTGAAGAAGAAGTGGTACCACATTAAGGTGGAGGTGAAGAAGAAGTGATCCCACATTAAGGTGGAAGTGAAGAAGAAGTGGTCCCACATTAAGGTGGAAGTGAAGAAGAAGTGGTCCCACATTAAGGTGGAAGTGAAGAAGAAGTGGTCCCACATTAAGGTGGAGGTGAAAAAGAAGTGGTCCCACATTAAGGTGGAAGTGAAGAAGAAGTGGTCCCACATTAAGGTGGAGTTGAAGAAGAAGTGGTCCCACATTAAGGTGGAAGTGAAGAACAAGTGGTCCCACATTAAGGTGGAGGTGAAGAAGAAGTGGTCCCACATTAAGGTGGAGGTGAAGAAGAAGTGGTCCCACATTAAGGTGGAAGTGAAGAAGAAGTGGTCCCACATTAAGGTGGAGGTGAAGAAGAAGTGGTCCCACATTAAGGTGGAGATGGAGAAGAAGCTGTCCCACATTAAGGTGGAAGTGAAGAAGAAGGGGTCCCACATTAAGGTGGAGGTGAAGAAGAAGTGGTCCCACATTAAGGTGGAGGTGAAGAAGCGGTCCCACATTAAGGTGGAAGTGAAGAAGAAGCGGTCCCACATTAAGGTGGAAGTGAAGAAGAAGCGGTCCCACATTAAGGTGGAAGTGAAGAAGAAGTGGTCCCACATTAAGGTGGAAGTGAAGAAGAAGTGGTCCCACATTAAGGTGGAGGTGAAAAAGAAGTGGTCCCACATTAAGGTGGAAGTGAAGAAGAAGTGGTCCCACATTAAGGTGGATGTGAAGAAGAAGTGATCCCACATTAAGGTGGAAGTGAAGAAGAAGTGGTCCCACATTAAGGTGGAAGTGAAGAAGAAGTGGTCCAACATTAAGGTGGTGAAGAAGAAGTGGTCCCACATTAAGGTGGAGGTGAAGAAGAAGTGGTCCCACATTAAGGTGGAGGTGAAGAAGAAGTGGTCCCACATTAAGGTGGAAGTGAAGAAGAAGTGGTCCCACATTAAGGTGGAAGTGAAGAAGTGGTCCCACATTAAGGTGGTGAAGAAGAAGTGGTCCCACATTAAGATGGAAGTGAAGAAGAAGTGGTCCACATTAAGGTGGAGGTGAAGAAGTGGTCCCACATTAAGGTGGAGGTGAAGAAGAAGTGGTCCCACATTAAGGTGGAAGTGAAGAACAAGTGGTCCCACATTAAGGTGGAGGTGAAGAAGAAGTGGTCCCACATTAAGGTGGAGATGGAGAAGAAGCGGTCCCACATTAAGGTGGAAGTGAAGGAGAAGGGGTCCCACATTAAGGTGGAGGTGAAGAAGAAGTGGTCCCACATTAAGGTGGAGGTGAAGAAGAAGTGGTCCCACATTAAGGTGGATGTGAAGAAGAAGTGATCCCACATTAAGGTGGAAGTGAAGAAGAAGTGGTCCCACATTAAGGTGGAAGTGAAGAAGAAGTGGTCCAACATTAAGGTGGTGAAGAAGAAGTGGTCCCACATTAAGGTGGAGGTGAAGAAGAAGTGGTCCCACATTAAGGTGGAGGTGAAGAAGAAGTGGTCCCACATTAAGGTGGAAGTGAAGAAGAAGTGGTCCCACATTAAGGTGGAAGTGAAGAAGTGGTCCCACATTAAGGTGGTGAAGAAGAAGTGGTCACCACATTAAGATGGAAGTGAAGAAGAAGTGGTCCCACATTAAGGTGGAGGTGAAGAAGTGGTCCCACATTAAGGTGGAGGTGAAGAAGAAGTGGTCCCACATTAAGGTGGAAGTGAAGAAGAAGTGGTCCCACATTAAGGTGGAGGTGAAGAAGAAGTGGTCCCACATTAAGGTGGAAGTGAAGAAGAAGTGGTCCCACATTAAGGTGGAGGTGAAGAAGAAGTGGTCCCACATTAAGGTGGAGATGGAGAAGAAGCTGTCCCACATTAAGGTGGAGGTGAAGAAGAAGTAGTCCCACATTAAGGTGGAGGTGAAGAAGAAGTGGTCCCACATTAAGGTGGAAGTGAAGAAGAAGTGGTCCCACATTAAGGTGGAAGTGAAGAAGTGGTCCCACATTAAGGTGGTGAAGAAGAAGTGGTCCCACATTAAGGTGGTGAAGAAGAAGTGGTCCCACATTAAGATGGAAGTGAAGAAGAAGTGGTCCCACATTAAGGTGGAGGTGAAGAAGTGGTCCCACATTAAGGTGGAGGTGAAGAAGAAGTGGTCCCACATTAAGGTGGAAGTGAAGAACAAGTGGTCCCACATTAAGGTGGAGGTGAAGAAGAAGTGGTCCCACATTAAGGTGGAAGTGAAGAACAAGTGGTCCCACATTAAGATGGAAGTGAAGAAGAAGTGGTCCCACATTAAGGTGGATGTGAAGAAGAAGTGATCCCACATTAAGGTGGAAGTGAAGAAGAAGTGGTCCCACATTAAGATGGAAGTGAAGAAGAAGTGGTCCCACATTAAGGTGGATGTGAAGAAGAAGTGATCCCACATTAAGGTGGAAGTGAAGAAGAAGCGGTCCCACATTAAGGTGGAAGTGAAGAAGAAGCGGTTCCACATTAAGGTGGAGGTGAAGAAGAAGTGGTCCCACATTAAGATGGAAGTGAAGAAGAAGTGGTCCCACATTAAGGTGGATGTGAAGAAGAAGCGGTCCAACATTAAGGTGGATGTGAAGAAGAAGTGATCCCACATTAAGGTGGAAGTGAAGAAGAAGTGGTCCCACATTAAGGTGGAAGTGAAGAAGAAGTGGTCCCACATTAAGGTGGATGTGAAGAAGAAGTGATCCCACATTAAGGTGGAAGTGAAGAAGAAGTGGTCCCACATTAAGGTGGAAGTGAAGAAGAAGTGGTCCAACATTAAGGTGGTGAAGAAGAAGTGGTCCCACATTAAGGTGGAGGTGAAGAAGAAGTGGTCCCACATTAAGGTGGAGGTGAAGAAGAAGTGGTCCCACATTAAGGTGGAAGTGAAGAAGAAGTGGTCCCACATTAAGGTGGAAGTGA
Organism: Odontesthes bonariensis; assembly: GCF_027942865.1. Classification (NCBI taxonomy): domain Eukaryota; kingdom Metazoa; phylum Chordata; class Actinopteri; order Atheriniformes; family Atherinopsidae; genus Odontesthes; species Odontesthes bonariensis. Next base: position 38,100,425 of record NC_134519.1, read on the forward strand.
AGAAGTGGTCCCACATTAAGGTGGTGAAGAAGAAGTGGTCCCACATTAAGATGGAAGTGAAGAAGAAGTGGTCCCACATTAAGGTGGAGGTGAAGAAGTGGTCCCACATTAAGGTGGAGGTGAAGAAGAAGTGGTCCCACATTAAGGTGGAAGTGAAGAACAAGTGGTCCCACATTAAGGTGGAGGTGAAGAAGAAGTGGTCCCACATTAAGGTGGAGGTGAAGAAGAAGTGGTCCCACATTAAGGTGGAGATGGAGAAGAAGCGGTCCCACATTAAGGTGGAAGTGAAGAAGAAGGGGTCCCACATTAAGGTGGAGGTGAAGAAGAAGTGGTCCCACATTAAGGTGGAGGTGAAGAAGCGGTCCCACATTAAGGTGGAAGTGAAGAAGAAGCGGTCCCACATTAAGGTGGAAGTGAAGAAGAAGCGGTCCCACATTAAGGTGGAAGTGAAGAAGAAGCGGTCCCACATTAAGGTGGAAGTGAAGAAGAAGCGGTCCCACATTAAGGTGGAGGTGAAGAAGAAGTGATCCCACATTAAGGTGGAAGTGAAGAAGAAGTGGTCCCACATTAAGGTGGAGGTGAAGAAGAAGTGGTCCCACATTAAGGTGGAGGTGAAGAAGAAGTGGTCCCACATTAAGGTGGAAGTGAAGAAGAAGTGGTCCCACATTAAGGTGGAAGTGAAGAACAAGTGGTCCCACATTAAGGTGGAAGTGAAGAAGAAGTGGTCCCACATTAAGGTGGAGGTGAAGAAGAAGTGGTCCCACATTAAGGTGGAGGTGAAGAAGAAGTGGTCCCACATTAAGGTGGAAGTGAAGAAGAAGTGGTCCCACATTAAGGTGGAAGTGAAGAAGAAGTGGTCCCACATTAAGGTGGAGGTGAAGAAGAAGTGGTCCCACATTAAGGTGGAGGTGAAGAAGAAGTGGTCCCACATTAAGGTGGAAGTGAAGAAGAAGTGGTCCCACATTAAGGTGGAAGTGAAGAACAAGTGGTCCCACATTAAGGTGGAAGTGAAGAAGAAGTGGTCCCACATTAAGGTGGAGGTGAAGAAGAAGTGGTCCCACATTAAGGTGGAGGTGAAGAAGAAGTGGTCCCACATTAAGGTGGAAGTGAAGAAGAAGTGGTCCCACATTAAGGTGGAAGTGAAGAAGAAGTGGTCCCACATTAAGGTGGAGGTGAAGAAGAAGTGGTCCCACATTAAGGTGGAAGTGAAGAAGAAGCGGTCCCACATTAAGGTGGAAGTGAAGAAGAAGCGGTTCCACATTAAGGTGGAGGTGAAGAAGAAGTGATCCCACATTAAGGTGGAAGTGAAGAAGAAGTGGTCCCATATTAAGGTGGAGGTGAAGAAGAAGTGGTCCCACATTAAGGTGGAGGTGAAGAAGAAGTGGTCCCACATTAAGGTGGAAGTGAAGAAGAAGTGGTCCCACATTAAGGTGGAAGTGAAGAAGAAGTGGTCCCACATTAAGGTGGAAGTGAAGAAGAAGTGGTCCCACATTAAGGTGGAGGTGAAAAAGAAGTGGTCCCACATTAAGGTGGAAGTGAAGAACAAGTGGTCCCACATTAAGGTGGAGGTGAAGAAGAAGTGGTCCCACATTAAGGTGGAGATGGAGAAGAAGCGGTCCCACATTAAGGTGGAAGTGAAGAAGAAGGGGTCCCACATTAAGGTGGAGGTGAAGAAGAAGTGGTCCCACATTAAGGTGGAGGTGAAGAAGCGGTCCCACATTAAGGTGGAAGTGAAGAAGAAGCGGTCCCACATTAAGGTGGAAGTGAAGAAGAAGCGGTCCCACATTAAGGTGGAAGTGAAGAAGAAGCGGTCCCACATTAAGGTGGAAGTGAAGAAGAAGCGGTCCCACATTAAGGTGGAGGTGAAGAAGAAGTGATCCCACATTAAGGTGGAAGTGAAGAAGAAGTGGTCCCACATTAAGGTGGAGGTGAAGAAGAAGTGGTCCCACATTAAGGTGGAGGTGAAGAAGAAGTGGTCCCACATTAAGGTGGAAGTGAAGAAGAAGTGGTCCCACATTAAGGTGGAAGTGAAGAAGAAGTGGTCCCACATTAAGGTGGAAGTGAAGAAGAAGTGGTCCCACATTAAGGTGGAGGTGAAAAAGAAGTGGTCCCACATTAAGGTGGAAGTGAAGAACAAGTGGTCCCACATTAAGGTGGAAGTGAAGAAGAAGTGGTCCCACATTAAGGTGGAGGTGAAGAAGAAGTGGTCCCACATTAAGGTGGAGGTGAAGAAGAAGTGGTCCCACATTAAGGTGGAAGTGAAGAAGAAGTGGTCCCACATTAAGGTGGAAGTGAAGAAGAAGTGGTCCCACATTAAGGTGGAGGTGAAGAAGAAGTGGTCCCACATTAAGGTGGAAGTGAAGAAGAAGCGGTCCCACATTAAGGTGGAAGTGAAGAAGAAGCGGTTCCACATTAAGGTGGAGGTGAAGAAGAAGTGATCCCACATTAAGGTGGAAGTGAAGAAGAAGTGGTCCCACATTAAGGTGGAGGTGAAGAAGAAGTGGTCCCACATTAAGGTGGAGGTGAAGAAGAAGTGGTCCCACATTAAGGTGGAAGTGAAGAAGAAGTGGTCCCACATTAAGGTGGAAGTGAAGAAGAAGTGGTCCCACATTAAGGTGGAAGTGAAGAAGAAGTGGTCCCACATTAAGGTGGAGGTGAAAAAGAAGTGGTCCCACATTAAGGTGGAAGTGAAGAACAAGTGGTCCCACATTAAGGTGGAGGTGAAGAAGAAGTGGTCCCACATTAAGGTGGAAGTGAAGAACAAGTGGTCCCACATTAAGGTGGAGGTGAAGAAGAAGTGGTCCCACATTAAGGTGGAGGTGAAGAAGAAGTGGTCCCACATTAAGGTGGAAGTGAAGAAGAAGTGGTCCCACATTAAGGTGGAGGTGAAGAAGAAGTGGTCCCACATTAAGGTGGAGATGGAGAAGAAGCGGTCCCACATTAAGGTGGAAGTGAAGAAGAAGGGGTCCCACATTAAGGTGGAGGTGAAGAATAAGTGGTCCCACATTAAGGTGGAGGTGAAGAAGCGGTCCCACATTAAGGTGGAAGTGAAGAAGAAGCGGTCCCACATTAAGGTGGAAGTGAAGAAGAAGCGGTTCCACATTAAGGTGGAGGTGAAGAAGAAGTGATCCCACATTAAGGTGGAAGTGAAGAAGAAGTGGTCCCACATTAAGGTGGAGGTGAAGAAGAAGTGGTCCCACATTAAGGTGGAGGTGAAGAAGAAGTGGTCCCACATTAAGGTGGAAGTGAAGAAGAAGTGGTCCCACATTAAGGTGGAAGTGAAGAAGAAGTGGTCCCACATTAAGGTGGAAGTGAAGAAGAAGTGGTCCCACATTAAGGTGGAAGTGAAGAAGAAGTGGTCCCACATTAAGGTGGAGGTGAAAAAGAAGTGGTCCCACATTAAGGTGGAAGTGAAGAACAAGTGGTCCCACATTAAGGTGGAGGTGAAGAAGAAGTGGTCCCACATTAAGGTGGAAGTGAAGAACAAGTGGTCCCACATTAAGGTGGAGGTGAAGAAGAAGTGGTCCCACATTAAGGTGGAGGTGAAGAAGAAGTGGTCCCACATTAAGGTGGAAGTGAAGAAGAAGTGGTCCCACATTAAGGTGGAGGTGAAGAAGAAGTGGTCCCACATTAAGGTGGAGATGGAGAAGAAGCGGTCCCACATTAAGGTGGAAGTGAAGAAGAAGGGGTCCCACATTAAGGTGGAGGTGAAGAAGAAGTGGTCCCACATTAAGGTGGAGGTGAAGAAGCGGTCTCACATTAAGGTGGAAGTGAAGAAGAAGCGGTCCCACATTAAGGTGGAAGTGAAGAAGAAGCGGTCCCACATTAAGGTGGAAGTGAAGAAGAAGCGATCCCACATTAAGGTGGAAGTGAAGAAGAAGTGGTCCCACATTAAGGTGGAAGTGAAGAAGAAGTGGTCCAACATTAAGGTGGTGAAGAAGAAGTGGTCCCACATTAAGGTGGAGGTGAAGAAGAAGTGGTCCCACATTAAGGTGGAGGTGAAGAAGAAGTGGTCCCACATTAAGGTGGAAGTGAAGAAGAAGTGGTCCCACATTAAGGTGGAAGTGAAGAAGTGGTCCCACATTAAGGTGGTGAAGAAGAAGTGGTCCCACATTAAGATGGAAGTGAAGAAGAAGTGGTCCCACATTAAGGTGGAGGTGAAGAAGTGGTCCCACATTAAGGTGGAGGTGAAGAAGAAGTGGTCCCACATTAAGGTGGAAGTTAAGAACAAGTGGTCCCACATTAAGGTGGAGGTGAAGAAGAAGTGGTCCCACATTAAGGTGGAAGTGAAGAACAAGTGGTCCCACATTAAGATGGAAGTGAAGAAGAAGTGGTCCCACATTAAGGTGGATGTGAAGAAGAAGTGATCCCACATTAAGGTGGAAGTGAAGAAGAAGTGGTCCCACATTAAGATGGAAGTGAAGAAGAAGTGGTCCCACATTAAGGTGGATGTGAAGAAGAAGTGATCCCACATTAAGGTGGAAGTGAAGAAGAAGCGGTCCCACATTAAGGTGGAAGTGAAGAAGTGGTCCCACATTAAGGTGGACGTGAAGAAGAAGTGGTCCCACATTAAGGTGGAGGTGAAGAAGAAGTGGTCCCACATTAAGGTGGATGTGAAGAAGAAGTGATCCCACATTAAGGTGGAAGTGAAGAAGAAGTGGTCCCACATTAAGATGGAAGTGAAGAAGAAGTGGTCCCACATTAAGGTGGATGTGAAGAAGAAGTGATCCCACATTAAGGTGGAAGTGAAGAAGAAGCGGTCCCACATTAAGGTGGAAGTGAAGAAGTGGTCCCACATTAAGGTGGACGTGAAGAAGAAGTGGTCCCACATTAAGGTGGAGGTGAAGAAGAAGTGGTCCCACATTAAGATGGAAGTGAAGAAGAAGTGGTCCCACATTAAGGTGGAAGTGAAGAAGAAGTGGTACCACATTAAGGTGGAGGTGAAGAAGAAGTGGTCCCACATTAAGGTGGAAGTGAAGAAGAAGTGGTCCCACATTAAGGTGGAAGTGAAGAAGAAGTGGTCCCACATTAAGGTGGAAGTGAAGAAGTGGTCCCACATTAAGGTGGAAGTGAAGAACAAGTGGTCCCACATTAAGGTGGATGAAGAAGAAGAAGTGATCCCACATTAAGGTGGAAGTGAAGAAGAAGTGGTCCCACATTAAGGTGGAAGTGAAGAAGAAGTGGTCCCACATTAAGGTGGAAGTGAAGAACAAGTGGTCCCACATTAAGGTGGAGGTGAAGAAGAAGTGGTCCCACATTAAGGTGGAGGTGAAGAAGAAGTGGTCCCACATTAAGGTGGAGATGGAGAAGAAGCGGTCCCACATTAAGGTGGAAGTGAAGAAGAAGGGGTCCCACATTAAGGTGGAGGTGAAGAAGAAGTGGTCCCACATTAAGGTGGAGGTGAAGAAGCGGTCCCACATTAAGGTGGAAGTGAAGAAGAAGCGGTCCCACATTAAGGTGGAAGTGAAGAAGAAGCGGTCCCACATTAAGGTGGAAGTGAAGAAGAAGCGGTCCCACATTAAGGTGGAAGTGAAGAAGAAGCGGTCCCACATTAAGGTGGAAGTGAAGAAGAAGCGGTCCCACATTAAGGTGGAAGTGAAGAAGAAGCGGTTCCACATTAAGGTGGAGGTGAAGAAGAAGTGATCCCACATTAAGGTGGAAGTGAAGAAGAAGTGGTCCCACATTAAGGTGGAGGTGAAGAAGAAGTGGTCCCACATTAAGGTGGAGGTGAAGAAGAAGTGGTCCCACATTAAGGTGGAAGTGAAGAAGAAGTGGTCCCACATTAAGGTGGAAGTGAAGAAGAAGTGGTCCCACATTAAGGTGGAAGTGAAGAAGAAGTGGTCCCACATTAAGGTGGAGGTGAAAAAGAAGTGGTCCCACATTAAGGTGGAAGTGAAGAACAAGTGGTCCCACATTAAGGTGGAGGTGAAGAAGAAGTGGTCCCACATTAAGGTGGAAGTGAAGAACAAGTGGTCCCACATTAAGGTGGAGGTGAAGAAGAAGTGGTCCCACATTAAGGTGGAGGTGAAGAAGAAGTGGTCCCACATTAAGGTGGAAGTGAAGAAGAAGTGGTCCCACATTAAGGTGGAGGTGAAGAAGAAGTGGTCCCACATTAAGGTGGAGATGGAGAAGAAGCGGTCCCACATTAAGGTGGAAGTGAAGAAGAAGGGGTCCCACATTAAGGTGGAGTTGAAGAAGAAGTGGTCCCACATTAAGGTGGAGGTGAAGAAGCGGTCCCACATTAAGGTGGAAGTGAAGAAGAAGCGGTCCCACATTAAGGTGGAAGTGAAGAAGAAGCGGTTCCACATTAAGGTGGAGGTGAAGAAGAAGTGATCCCACATTAAGGTGGAAGTGAAGAAGAAGTGGTCCCACATTAAGGTGGAGGTGAAGAAGAAGTGGTCCCACATTAAGGTGGAGGTGAAGAAGAAGTGGTCCCACATTAAGGTGGAAGTGAAGAAGAAGTGGTCCCACATTAAGGTGGAAGTGAAGAAGAAGTGGTCCCACATTAAGGTGGAAGTGAAGAAGAAGTGGTCCCACATTAAGGTGGAAGTGAAGAAGAAGTGGTCCCACATTAAGGTGGAGGTGAAAAAGAAGTGGTCCCACATTAAGGTGGAAGTGAAGAACAAGTGGTCCCACATTAAGGTGGAGGTGAAGAAGAAGTGGTCCCACATTAAGGTGGAAGTGAAGAACAAGTGGTCCCACATTAAGGTGGAGGTGAAGAAGAAGTGGTCCCACATTAAGGTGGAGGTGAAGAAGAAGTGGTCCCACATTAAGGTGGAAGTGAAGAAGAAGTGGTCCCACATTAAGGTGGAGGTGAAGAAGAAGTGGTCCCACATTAAGGTGGAGATGGAGAAGAAGCGGTCCCACATTAAGGTGGAAGTGAAGAAGAAGGGGTCCCACATTAAGGTGGAGGTGAAGAAGAAGTGGTCCCACATTAAGGTGGAGGTGAAGAAGCGGTCCCACATTAAGGTGGAAGTGAAGAAGAAGCGGTCCCACATTAAGGTGGAAGTGAAGAAGAAGCGGTCCCACATTAAGGTGGAAGTGAAGAAGAAGCGATCCCACATTAAGGTGGAAGTGAAGAAGAAGTGGTCCCACATTAAGGTGGAAGTGAAGAAGAAGTGGTCCAACATTAAGGTGGTGAAGAAGAAGTGGTCCCACATTAAGGTGGAGGTGAAGAAGAAGTGGTCCCACATTAAGGTGGAGGTGAAGAAGAAGTGGTCCCACATTAAGGTGGAAGTGAAGAAGAAGTGGTCCCACATTAAGGTGGAAGTGAAGAAGTGGTCCCACATTAAGGTGGTGAAGAAGAAGTGGTCCCACATTAAGGTGGAGGTGAAAAAGAAGTGGTCCCACATTAAGGTGGAAGTGAAGAACAAGTGGTCCCACATTAAGGTGGAGGTGAAGAAGAAGTGGTCCCACATTAAGGTGGAAGTGAAGAACAAGTGGTCCCACATTAAGGTGGAGGTGAAGAAGAAGTGGTCCCACATTAAGGTGGAGGTGAAGAAGAAGTGGTCCCACATTAAGGTGGAAGTGAAGAAGAAGTGGTCCCACATTAAGGTGGAGGTGAAGAAGAAGTGGTCCCACATTAAGGTGGAGATGGAGAAGAAGCGGTCCCACATTAAGGTGGAAGTGAAGAAGAAGGGGTCCCACATTAAGGTGGAGGTGAAGAAGAAGTGGTCCCACATTAAGGTGGAGGTGAAGAAGCGGTCCCACATTAAGGTGGAAGTGAAGAAGAAGCGGTCCCACATTAAGGTGGAAGTGAAGAAGAAGCGGTCCCACATTAAGGTGGAAGTGAAGAAGAAGCGATCCCACATTAAGGTGGAAGTGAAGAAGAAGTGGTCCCACATTAAGGTGGAAGTGAAGAAGAAGTGGTCCAACATTAAGGTGGTGAAGAAGAAGTGGTCCCACATTAAGGTGGAGGTGAAGAAGAAGTGGTCCCACATTAAGGTGGAGGTGAAGAAGAAGTGGTCCCACATTAAGGTGGAAGTGAAGAAGAAGTGGTCCCACATTAAGGTGGAAGTGAAGAAGTGGTCCCACATTAAGGTGGTGAAGAAGAAGTGGTCCCACATTAAGATGGAAGTGAAGAAGAAGTGGTCCCACATTAAGGTGGAGGTGAAGAAGTGGTCCCACATTAAGGTGGAGGTGAAGAAGAAGTGGTCCCACATTAAGGTGGAAGTGAAGAACAAGTGGTCCCACATTAAGGTGGAGGTGAAGAAGAAGTGGTCCCACATTAAGGTGGAAGTGAAGAACAAGTGGTCCCACATTAAGATGGAAGTGAAGAAGAAGTGGTCCCACATTAAGGTGGATGTGAAGAAGAAGTGATCCCACATTAAGGTGGAAGTGAAGAAGAAGTGGTCCCACATTAAGATGGAAGTGAAGAAGAAGTGGTCCCACATTAAGGTGGATGTGAAGAAGAAGTGATCCCACATTAAGGTGGAAGTGAAGAAGAAGCGGTCCCACATTAAGGTGGAAGTGAAGAAGTGGTCCCACATTAAGGTGGACGTGAAGAAGAAGTGGTCCCACATTAAGGTGGAGGTGAAGAAGAAGTGGTCCCACATTAAGATGGAAGTGAAGAAGAAGTGGTCCCACATTAAGGTGGAAGTGAAGAAGAAGTGGTACCACATTAAGGTGGAGGTGAAGAAGAAGTGGTCCCACATTAAGGTGGAAGTGAAGAAGAAGTGGTCCCACATTAAGGTGGAAGTGAAGAAGAAGTGGTCCCACATTAAGGTGGAAGTGAAGAAGTGGTCCCACATTAAGGTGGAAGTGAAGAACAAGTGGTCCCACATTAAGGTGGATGAAGAAGAAGAAGTGATCCCACATTAAGGTGGAAGTGAAGAAGAAGTGGTCCCACATTAAGGTGGAAGTGAAGAAGAAGTGGTCCCACATTAAGGTGGAAGTGAAGAACAAGTGGTCCCACATTAAGGTGGAGGTGAAGAAGAAGTGGTCCCACATTAAGGTGGAGGTGAAGAAGAAGTGGTCCCACATTAAGGTGGAGATGGAGAAGAAGCGGTCCCACATTAAGGTGGAAGTGAAGAAGAAGGGGTCCCACATTAAGGTGGAGGTGAAGAAGAAGTGGTCCCACATTAAGGTGGAGGTGAAGAAGCGGTCCCACATTAAGGTGGAAGTGAAGAAGAAGCGGTCCCACATTAAGGTGGAAGTGAAGAAGAAGCGGTCCCACATTAAGGTGGAAGTGAAGAAGAAGCGGTCCCACATTAAGGTGGAAGTGAAGAAGAAGCGGTCCCACATTAAGGTGGAAGTGAAGAAGAAGCGGTCCCACATTAAGGTGGAAGTGAAGAAGAAGCGGTTCCACATTAAGGTGGAGGTGAAGAAGAAGTGATCCCACATTAAGGTGGAAGTGAAGAAGAAGTGGTCCCACATTAAGGTGGAGGTGAAGAAGAAGTGGTCCCACATTAAGGTGGAGGTGAAGAAGAAGTGGTCCCACATTAAGGTGGAAGTGAAGAAGAAGTGGTCCCACATTAAGGTGGAAGTGAAGAAGAAGTGGTCCCACATTAAGGTGGAAGTGAAGAAGAAGTGGTCCCACATTAAGGTGGAGGTGAAAAAGAAGTGGTCCCACATTAAGGTGGAAGTGAAGAACAAGTGGTCCCACATTAAGGTGGAGGTGAAGAAGAAGTGGTCCCACATTAAGGTGGAAGTGAAGAACAAGTGGTCCCACATTAAGGTGGAGGTGAAGAAGAAGTGGTCCCACATTAAGGTGGAGGTGAAGAAGAAGTGGTCCCACATTAAGGTGGAAGTGAAGAAGAAGTGGTCCCACATTAAGGTGGAGGTGAAGAAGAAGTGGTCCCACATTAAGGTGGAGATGGAGAAGAAGCGGTCCCACATTAAGGTGGAAGTGAAGAAGAAGGGGTCCCACATTAAGGTGGAGGTGAAGAAGAAGTGGTCCCACATTAAGGTGGAGGTGAAGAAGCGGTCCCACATTAAGGTGGAAGTGAAGAAGAAGCGGTCCCACATTAAGGTGGAAGTGAAGAAGAAGCGGTTCCACATTAAGGTGGAGGTGAAGAAGAAGTGATCCCACATTAAGGTGGAAGTGAAGAAGAAGTGGTCCCACATTAAGGTGGAGGTGAAGAAGAAGTGGTCCCACATTAAGGTGGAGGTGAAGAAGAAGTGGTCCCACATTAAGGTGGAAGTGAAGAAGAAGTGGTCCCACATTAAGGTGGAAGTGAAGAAGAAGTGGTCCCACATTAAGGTGGAAGTGAAGAAGAAGTGGTCCCACATTAAGGTGGAAGTGAAGAAGAAGTGGTCCCACATTAAGGTGGAGGTGAAAAAGAAGTGGTCCCACATTAAGGTGGAAGTGAAGAACAAGTGGTCCCACATTAAGGTGGAGGTGAAGAAGAAGTGGTCCCACATTAAGGTGGAAGTGAAGAACAAGTGGTCCCACATTAAGGTGGAGGTGAAGAAGAAGTGGTCCCACATTAAGGTGGAGGTGAAGAAGAAGTGGTCCCACATTAAGGTGGAAGTGAAGAAGAAGTGGTCCCACATTAAGGTGGAGGTGAAGAAGAAGTGGTCCCACATTAAGGTGGAGATGGAGAAGAAGCGGTCCCACATTAAGGTGGAAGTGAAGAAGAAGGGGTCCCACATTAAGGTGGAGGTGAAGAAGAAGTGGTCCCACATTAAGGTGGAGGTGAAGAAGCGGTCCCACATTAAGGTGGAAGTGAAGAAGAAGCGGTCCCACATTAAGGTGGAAGTGAAGAAGAAGCGGTCCCACATTAAGGTGGAAGTGAAGAAGAAGCGATCCCACATTAAGGTGGAAGTGAAGAAGAAGTGGTCCCACATTAAGGTGGAAGTGAAGAAGAAGTGGTCCAACATTAAGGTGGTGAAGAAGAAGTGGTCCCACATTAAGGTGGAGGTGAAGAAGAAGTGGTCCCACATTAAGGTGGAGGTGAAGAAGAAGTGGTCCCACATTAAGGTGGAAGTGAAGAAGAAGTGGTCCCACATTAAGGTGGAAGTGAAGAAGTGGTCCCACATTAAGGTGGTGAAGAAGAAGTGGTCCCACATTAAGATGGAAGTGAAGAAGAAGTGGTCCCACATTAAGGTGGAGGTGAAGAAGTGGTCCCACATTAAGGTGGAGGTGAAGAAGAAGTGGTCCCACATTAAGGTGGAAGTGAAGAACAAGTGGTCCCACATTAAGGTGGAGGTGAAGAAGAAGTGGTCCCACATTAAGGTGGAAGTGAAGAACAAGTGGTCCCACATTAAGATGGAAGTGAAGAAGAAGTGGTCCCACATTAAGGTGGATGTGAAGAAGAAGTGATCCCACATTAAGGTGGAAGTGAAGAAGAAGTGGTCCCACATTAAGATGGAAGTGAAGAAGAAGTGGTCCCACATTAAGGTGGATGTGAAGAAGAAGTGATCCCACATTAAGGTGGAAGTGAAGAAGAAGCGGTCCCACATTAAGGTGGAAGTGAAGAAGTGGTCCCACATTAAGGTGGAAGTGAAGAAGAAGTGGTCCCACATTAAGGTGGAAGTGAAGAAGAAGTGGTCCCACATTAAGGTGGATGTGAAGAAGAAGTGATCCCACATTAAGGTGGAAGTGAAGAAGAAGTGGTCCCACATTAAGATGGAAGTGAAGAAGAAGTGGTCCCACATTAAGGTGGATGTGAAGAAGAAGTGATCCCACATTAAGGTGGAAGTGAAGAAGAAGCGGTCCCACATTAAGGTGGAAGTGAAGAAGTGGTCCCACATTAAGGTGGACGTGAAGAAGAAGTGGTCCCACATTAAGGTGGAGGTGAAGAAGAAGTGGTCCCACATTAAGATGGAAGTGAAGAAGAAGTGGTCCCACATTAAGGTGGAAGTGAAGAAGAAGTGGTACCACATTAAGGTGGAGGTGAAGAAGAAGTGGTCCCACATTAAGGTGGAAGTGAAGAAGAAGTGGTCCCACATTAAGGTGGAAGTGAAGAAGAAGTGGTCCCACATTAAGGTGGAAGTGAAGAAGTGGTCCCACATTAAGGTGGAAGTGAAGAACAAGTGGTCCCACATTAAGGTGGATGAAGAAGAAGAAGTGATCCCACATTAAGGTGGAAGTGAAGAAGAAGTGGTCCCACATTAAGGTGGAAGTGAAGAAGAAGTGGTCCCACATTAAGGTGGAAGTGAAGAAGAAGTGGTCCCACATTAAGGTGGAAGTGAAGAAGAAGTGGTCCCACATTAAGGTGGAAGTGAAGAAGAAGTGGTCCCACATTAAGGTGGAGGTGAAAAAGAAGTGGTCCCACATTAAGGTGGAAGTGAAGAACAAGTGGTCCCACATTAAGGTGGAGGTGAAGAAGAAGTGGTCCCACATTAAGGTGGAAGTGAAGAACAAGTGGTCCCACATTAAGGTGGAGGTGAAGAAGAAGTGGTCCCACATTAAGGTGGAGGTGAAGAAGAAGTGGTCCCACATTAAGGTGGAAGTGAAGAAGAAGTGGTCCCACATTAAGGTGGAGGTGAAGAAGAAGTGGTCCCACATTAAGGTGGAGATGGAGAAGAAGCGGTCCCACATTAAGGTGGAAGTGAAGAAGAAGGGGTCCCACATTAAGGTGGAGGTGAAGAAGAAGTGGTCCCACATTAAGGTGGAGGTGAAGAAGCGGTCCCACATTAAGGTGGAAGTGAAGAAGAAGCGGTCCCACATTAAGGTGGAAGTGAAGAAGAAGCGGTCCCACATTAAGGTGGAAGTGAAGAAGAAGCGATCCCACATTAAGGTGGAAGTGAAGAAGAAGTGGTCCCACATTAAGGTGGAAGTGAAGAAGAAGTGGTCCAACATTAAGGTGGTGAAGAAGAAGTGGTCCCACATTAAGGTGGAGGTGAAGAAGAAGTGGTCCCACATTAAGGTGGAGGTGAAGAAGAAGTGGTCCCACATTAAGGTGGAAGTGAAGAAGAAGTGGTCCCACATTAAGGTGGAAGTGAAGAAGTGGTCCCACATTAAGGTGGTGAAGAAGAAGTGGTCCCACATTAAGATGGAAGTGAAGAAGAAGTGGTCCCACATTAAGGTGGAGGTGAAGAAGTGGTCCCACATTAAGGTGGAGGTGAAGAAGAAGTGGTCCCACATTAAGGTGGAAGTGAAGAACAAGTGGTCCCACATTAAGGTGGAGGTGAAGAAGAAGTGGTCCCACATTAAGGTGGAAGTGAAGAACAAGTGGTCCCACATTAAGATGGAAGTGAAGAAGAAGTGGTCCCACATTAAGGTGGATGTGAAGAAGAAGTGATCCCACATTAAGGTGGAAGTGAAGAAGAAGTGGTCCCACATTAAGATGGAAGTGAAGAAGAAGTGGTCCCACATTAAGGTGGATGTGAAGAAGAAGTGATCCCACATTAAGGTGGAAGTGAAGAAGAAGCGGTCCCACATTAAGGTGGAAGTGAAGAAGTGGTCCCACATTAAGGTGGACGTGAAGAAGAAGTGGTCCCACATTAAGGTGGAGGTGAAGAAGAAGTGGTCCCACATTAAGATGGAAGTGAAGAAGAAGTGGTCCCACATTAAGGTGGAAGTGAAGAAGAAGTGGTACCACATTAAGGTGGAGGTGAAGAAGAAGTGGTCCCACATTAAGGTGGAAGTGAAGAAGAAGTGGTCCCACATTAAGGTGGAAGTGAAGAAGAAGTGGTCCCACATTAAGGTGGAAGTGAAGAAGTGGTCCCACATTAAGGTGGAAGTGAAGAACAAGTGGTCCCACATTAAGGTGGATGAAGAAGAAGAAGTGATCCCACATTAAGGTGGAAGTGAAGAAGAAGTGGTCCCACATTAAGGTGGAAGTGAAGAAGAAGTGGTCCCACATTAAGGTGGAGGTGAAGAAGAAGTGGTCCCACATTAAGATGGAAGTGAAGAAGAAGTGGTCCCACATTAAGGTGGAGGTGAAGAAGAAGTGGTCCCACATTAAGGTGGAGGTGAAGAAGAAGCGGTCCCACATTAAGGTGGAGATGAAGAAGAAGCGGTCCCACATTAAGGTGGAAGTGAAGAAGAAGCGGTCCCACATTAAGTTGGAAGTGAAGAAGAAGCGGTCCCACATTAAGGTGGAAGTGAAGAAGAAGCGGTCCCACATTAAGGTGGAAGTGAAGAAGAAGCGGTCCCACATTAAGGTGGAAGTGAAGAAGAAGCGGTTCCACATTAAGGTGGAAGTGAAGAAGAAGTGGTCCCACATTAAGATGGAAGTGAAGAAGAAGTGGTCCCACATTAAGGTGGATGTGAAGAAGAAGCGGTCCAACATTAAGGTGGATGTGAAGAAGAAGTGATCCCACATTAAGGTGGAAGTGAAGAAGAAGTGGTCCAACATTAAGATGGAAGTGAAGAAGAAGTGGTCCCACATTAAGGTGGATGTGAAGAAGAAGCGGTCCAACATTAAGGTGGAGGTGAAGAAGAAGTGGTCCCACATTAAGGTGGAAGTGAAGAAGAAGTGGTCCCACATTAAGGTGGATGTGAAGAAGAAGTGATCCCACATTAAGGTGGAAGTGAAGAAGAAGTGGTCCCACATTAAGGTGGAAGTGAAGAAGAAGTGGTCCAACATTAAGGTGGTGAAGAAGAAGTGGTCCCACATTAAGGTGGAGGTGAAGAAGAAGTGGTCCCACATTAAGGTGGAGGTGAAGAAGAAGTGGTCCCACATTAAGGTGGAAGTGAAGAAGAAGTGGTCCCACATTAAGGTGGAAGTGAAGAAGTGGTCCCACATTAAGGTGGTGAAGAAGAAGTGGTCCCACATTAAGATGGAAGTGAAGAAGAAGTGGTCCCACATTAAGGTGGAGGTGAAGAAGTGGTCCCACATTAAGGTGGAGGTGAAGAAGAAGTGGTCCCACATTAAGGTGGAAGTGAAGAACAAGTGGTCCCACATTAAGGTGGAGGTGAAGAAGAAGTGGTCCCACATTAAGGTGGAAGTGAAGAACAAGTTGTCCCACATTAAGATGGAAGTGAAGAAGAAGTGGTCCCACATTAAGGTGGATGTGAAGAAGAAGTGATCCCACATTAAGGTGGAAGTGAAGAAGAAGTGGTCCCACATTAAGATGGAAGTGAAGAAGAAGTGGTCCCACATTAAGGTGGATGTGAAGAAGAAGTGATCCCACATTAAGGTGGAAGTGAAGAAGAAGCGGTCCCACATTAAGGTGGAAGTGAAGAAGTGGTCCCACATTAAGGTGGACGTGAAGAAGAAGTGGTCCCACATTAAGGTGGAGGTGAAGAAGAAGTGGTCCCACATTAAGATGGAAGTGAAGAAGAAGTGGTCCCACATTAAGGTGGAAGTGAAGAAGAAGTGGTACCACATTAAGGTGGAGGTGAAGAAGAAGTGGTCCCACATTAAGGTGGAAGTGAAGAAGAAGTGGTCCCACATTAAGGTGGAAGTGAAGAAGAAGTGGTCCCACATTAAGGTGGAAGTGAAGAAGTGGTCCCACATTAAGGTGGAAGTGAAGAAGAAGTGGTCCCACATTAAGGTGGATGAAGAAGAAGAAGTGATCCCACATTAAGGTGGAAGTGAAGAAGAAGTGGTCCCACATTAAGGTGGAAGTGAAGAAGAAGTGGTCCCACATTAAGGTGGAGGTGAAGAAGAAGTGGTCCCACATTAAGATGGAAGTGAAGAAGAAGTGGTCCCACATTAAGGTGGAAGTGAAGAACAAGTGGTCCCACATTAAGGTGGAGGTGAAGAAGAAGTGGTCCCACATTAAGGTGGAGGTGAAGAAGAAGTGGTCCCACATTAAGGTGGAGATGGAGAAGAAGCGGTCCCACATTAAGGTGGAAGTGAAGAAGAAGGGGTCCCACATTAAGGTGGAGGTGAAGAAGAAGTGGTCCCACATTAAGGTGGAGGTGAAGAAGCGGTCCCACATTAAGGTGGAAGTGAAGAAGAAGCGGTCCCACATTAAGGTGGAAGTGAAGAAGAAGCGGTCCCACATTAAGGTGGAAGTGAAGAAGAAGCGGTCCCACATTAAGGTGGAAGTGAAGAAGAAGCGGTCCCACATTAAGGTGGAAGTGAAGAAGAAGCGGTCCCACATTAAGGTGGAAGTGAAGAAGAAGCGGTTCCACATTAAGGTGGAGGTGAAGAAGAAGTGATCCCACATTAAGGTGGAAGTGAAGAAGAAGTGGTCCCACATTAAGGTGGAGGTGAAGAAGAAGTGGTCCCACATTAAGGTGGAGGTGAAGAAGAAGTGGTCCCACATTAAGGTGGAAGTGAAGAAGAAGTGGTCCCACATTAAGGTGGAAGTGAAGAAGAAGTGGTCCCACATTAAGGTGGAAGTGAAGAAGAAGTGGTCCCACATTAAGGTGGAGGTGAAAAAGAAGTGGTCCCACATTAAGGTGGAAGTGAAGAACAAGTGGTCCCACATTAAGGTGGAGGTGAAGAAGCGGTCCCACATTAAGGTGGAAGTGAAGAAGAAGCGGTCCCACATTAAGGTGGAAGTGAAGAAGAAGTGGTCCCACATTAAGGTGGAAGTGAAGAAGAAGTGGTCCCACATTAAGGTGGAAGTGAAGAAGAAGTGGTCCAACATTAAGGTGGTGAAGAAGAAGTGGTCCCACATTAAGGTGGAGGTGAAGAAGAAGTGGTCCCACATTAAGGTGGAGGTGAAGAAGAAGTGGTCCCACATTAAGGTGGAAGTGAAGAAGAAGTGGTCCCACATTAAGGTGGAAGTGAAGAAGTGGTCCCACATTAAGGTGGTGAAGAAGAAGTGGTCCCACATTAAGATGGAAGTGAAGAAGAAGTGGTCCCACATTAAGGTGGAGGTGAAGAAGTGGTCCCACATTAAGGTGGAGGTGAAGAAGAAGTGGTCCCACATTAAGGTGGAAGTGAAGAACAAGTGGTCCCACATTAAGGTGGAGGTGAAGAAGAAGTGGTCCCACATTAAGGTGGAAGTGAAGAACAAGTGGTCCCACATTAAGATGGAAGTGAAGAAGAAGTGGTCCCACATTAAGGTGGATGTGAAGAAGAAGTGATCCCACATTAAGGTGGAAGTGAAGAAGAAGTGGTCCCACATTAAGATGGAAGTGAAGAAGAAGTGGTCCCACATTAAGGTGGATGTGAAGAAGAAGTGATCCCACATTAAGGTGGAAGTGAAGAAGAAGCGGTCCCACATTAAGGTGGAAGTGAAGAAGTGGTCCCACATTAAGGTGGAAGTGAAGAAGAAGTGGTCCCACATTAAGGTGGAAGTGAAGAAGAAGTGGTCCCACATTAAGGTGGAAGTGAAGAAGAAGTGGTCCAACATTAAGGTGGTGAAGAAGAAGTGGTCCCACATTAAGGTGGAGGTGAAGAAGTGGTCCCACATTAAGGTGGAGGTGAAGAAGAAGTGGTCCCACATTAAGGTGGAAGTGAAGAAGAAGTGGTCCCACATTAAGGTGGAGGTGAAGAAGAAGTGGTCCCACATTAAGGTGGAAGTGAAGAACAAGTGGTCCCACATTAAGATGGAAGTGAAGAAGAAGTGGTCCCACATTAAGGTGGATGTGAAGAAGAAGTGATCCCACATTAAGGTGGAAGTGAAGAAGAAGTGGTCCCACATTAAGATGGAAGTGAAGAAGAAGTGGTCCCACATTAAGGTGGATGTGAAGAAGAAGTGATCCCACATTAAGGTGGAAGTGAAGAAGAAGCGGTCCCACATTAAGGTGGAAGTGAAGAAGTGGTCCCACATTAAGGTGGAAGTGAAGAAGAAGTGGTCCCACATTAAGGTGGAAGTGAAGAAGAAGTGGTCCCACATTAAGGTGGATGTGAAGAAGAAGTGATCCCACATTAAGGTGGAAGTGAAGAAGAAGTGGTCCCACATTAAGATGGAAGTGAAGAAGAAGTGGTCCCACATTAAGGTGGATGTGAAGAAGAAGTGATCCCACATTAAGGTGGAAGTGAAGAAGAAGCGGTCCCACATTAAGGTGGAAGTGAAGAAGTGGTCCCACATTAAGGTGGACGTGAAGAAGAAGTGGTCCCACATTAAGGTGGAGGTGAAGAAGAAGTGGTCCCACATTAAGATGGAAGTGAAGAAGAAGTGGTCCCACATTAAGGTGGAAGTGAAGAAGAAGTGGTACCACATTAAGGTGGAGGTGAAGAAGAAGTGGTCCCACATTAAGGTGGAAGTGAAGAAGAAGTGGTCCCACATTAAGGTGGAAGTGAAGAAGAAGTGGTCCCACATTAAGGTGGAAGTGAAGAAGTGGTCCCACATTAAGGTGGAAGTGAAGAACAAGTGGTCCCACATTAAGGTGGATGAAGAAGAAGAAGTGATCCCACATTAAGGTGGAAGTGAAGAAGAAGTGGTCCCACATTAAGGTGGAAGTGAAGAAGAAGTGGTCCCACATTAAGGTGGAAGTGAAGAAGAAGTGGTCCCACATTAAGGTGGAAGTGAAGAAGAAGTGGTCCCACATTAAGGTGGAAGTGAAGAAGAAGTGGTCCCACATTAAGGTGGAGGTGAAAAAGAAGTGGTCCCACATTAAGGTGGAAGTGAAGAACAAGTGGTCCCACATTAAGGTGGAGGTGAAGAAGAAGTGGTCCCACATTAAGGTGGAAGTGAAGAACAAGTGGTCCCACATTAAGGTGGAGGTGAAGAAGAAGTGGTCCCACATTAAGGTGGAGGTGAAGAAGAAGTGGTCCCACATTAAGGTGGAAGTGAAGAAGAAGTGGTCCCACATTAAGGTGGAGGTGAAGAAGAAGTGGTCCCACATTAAGGTGGAGATGGAGAAGAAGCGGTCCCACATTAAGGTGGAAGTGAAGAAGAAGGGGTCCCACATTAAGGTGGAGGTGAAGAAGAAGTGGTCCCACATTAAGGTGGAGGTGAAGAAGCGGTCCCACATTAAGGTGGAAGTGAAGAAGAAGCGGTCCCACATTAAGGTGGAAGTGAAGAAGAAGCGGTCCCACATTAAGGTGGAAGTGAAGAAGAAGCGATCCCACATTAAGGTGGAAGTGAAGAAGAAGTGGTCCCACATTAAGGTGGAAGTGAAGAAGAAGTGGTCCAACATTAAGGTGGTGAAGAAGAAGTGGTCCCACATTAAGGTGGAGGTGAAGAAGAAGTGGTCCCACATTAAGGTGGAGGTGAAGAAGAAGTGGTCCCACATTAAGGTGGAAGTGAAGAAGAAGTGGTCCCACATTAAGGTGGAAGTGAAGAAGTGGTCCCACATTAAGGTGGTGAAGAAGAAGTGGTCCCACATTAAGATGGAAGTGAAGAAGAAGTGGTCCCACATTAAGGTGGAGGTGAAGAAGTGGTCCCACATTAAGGTGGAGGTGAAGAAGAAGTGGTCCCACATTAAGGTGGAAGTGAAGAACAAGTGGTCCCACATTAAGGTGGAGGTGAAGAAGAAGTGGTCCCACATTAAGGTGGAAGTGAAGAACAAGTGGTCCCACATTAAGATGGAAGTGAAGAAGAAGTGGTCCCACATTAAGGTGGATGTGAAGAAGAAGTGATCCCACATTAAGGTGGAAGTGAAGAAGAAGTGGTCCCACATTAAGATGGAAGTGAAGAAGAAGTGGTCCCACATTAAGGTGGATGTGAAGAAGAAGTGATCCCACATTAAGGTGGAAGTGAAGAAGAAGCGGTCCCACATTAAGGTGGAAGTGAAGAAGTGGTCCCACATTAAGGTGGACGTGAAGAAGAAGTGGTCCCACATTAAGGTGGAGGTGAAGAAGAAGTGGTCCCACATTAAGATGGAAGTGAAGAAGAAGTGGTCCCACATTAAGGTGGAAGTGAAGAAGAAGTGGTACCACATTAAGGTGGAGGTGAAGAAGAAGTGGTCCCACATTAAGGTGGAAGTGAAGAAGAAGTGGTCCCACATTAAGGTGGAAGTGAAGAAGAAGTGGTCCCACATTAAGGTGGAAGTGAAGAAGTGGTCCCACATTAAGGTGGAAGTGAAGAACAAGTGGTCCCACATTAAGGTGGATGAAGAAGAAGAAGTGATCCCACATTAAGGTGGAAGTGAAGAAGAAGTGGTCCCACATTAAGGTGGAAGTGAAGAAGAAGTGGTCCCACATTAAGGTGGAGGTGAAGAAGAAGTGGTCCCACATTAAGATGGAAGTGAAGAAGAAGTGGTCCCACATTAAGGTGGAGGTGAAGAAGAAGTGGTCCCACATTAAGGTGGAGGTGAAGAAGAAGCGGTCCCACATTAAGGTGGAGATGAAGAAGAAGCGGTCCCACATTAAGGTGGAAGTGAAGAAGAAGCGGTCCCACATTAAGTTGGAAGTGAAGAAGAAGCGGTCCCACATTAAGGTGGAAGTGAAGAAGAAGCGGTCCCACATTAAGGTGGAAGTGAAGAAGAAGCGGTCCCACATTAAGGTGGAAGTGAAGAAGAAGCGGTTCCACATTAAGGTGGAAGTGAAGAAGAAGTGGTCCCACATTAAGATGGAAGTGAAGAAGAAGTGGTCCCACATTAAGGTGGATGTGAAGAAGAAGCGGTCCAACATTAAGGTGGATGTGAAGAAGAAGTGATCCCACATTAAGGTGGAAGTGAAGAAGAAGTGGTCCAACATTAAGATGGAAGTGAAGAAGAAGTGGTCCCACATTAAGGTGGATGTGAAGAAGAAGCGGTCCAACATTAAGGTGGAGGTGAAGAAGAAGTGGTCCCACATTAAGGTGGAAGTGAAGAAGAAGTGGTCCCACATTAAGGTGGATGTGAAGAAGAAGTGATCCCACATTAAGGTGGAAGTGAAGAAGAAGTGGTCCCACATTAAGGTGGAAGTGAAGAAGAAGTGGTCCAACATTAAGGTGGTGAAGAAGAAGTGGTCCCACATTAAGGTGGAGGTGAAGAAGAAGTGGTCCCACATTAAGGTGGAGGTGAAGAAGAAGTGGTCCCACATTAAGGTGGAAGTGAAGAAGAAGTGGTCCCACATTAAGGTGGAAGTGAAGAAGTGGTCCCACATTAAGGTGGTGAAGAAGAAGTGGTCCCACATTAAGATGGAAGTGAAGAAGAAGTGGTCCCACATTAAGGTGGAGGTGAAGAAGTGGTCCCACATTAAGGTGGAGGTGAAGAAGAAGTGGTCCCACATTAAGGTGGAAGTGAAGAACAAGTGGTCCCACATTAAGGTGGAGGTGAAGAAGAAGTGGTCCCACATTAAGGTGGAAGTGAAGAACAAGTTGTCCCACATTAAGATGGAAGTGAAGAAGAAGTGGTCCCACATTAAGGTGGATGTGAAGAAGAAGTGATCCCACATTAAGGTGGAAGTGAAGAAGAAGTGGTCCCACATTAAGATGGAAGTGAAGAAGAAGTGGTCCCACATTAAGGTGGATGTGAAGAAGAAGTGATCCCACATTAAGGTGGAAGTGAAGAAGAAGCGGTCCCACATTAAGGTGGAAGTGAAGAAGTGGTCCCACATTAAGGTGGACGTGAAGAAGAAGTGGTCCCACATTAAGGTGGAGGTGAAGAAGAAGTGGTCCCACATTAAGATGGAAGTGAAGAAGAAGTGGTCCCACATTAAGGTGGAAGTGAAGAAGAAGTGGTACCACATTAAGGTGGAGGTGAAGAAGAAGTGGTCCCACATTAAGGTGGAAGTGAAGAAGAAGTGGTCCCACATTAAGGTGGAAGTGAAGAAGAAGTGGTCCCACATTAAGGTGGAAGTGAAGAAGTGGTCCCACATTAAGGTGGAAGTGAAGAAGAAGTGGTCCCACATTAAGGTGGATGAAGAAGAAGAAGTGATCCCACATTAAGGTGGAAGTGAAGAAGAAGTGGTCCCACATTAAGGTGGAAGTGAAGAAGAAGTGGTCCCACATTAAGGTGGAGGTGAAGAAGAAGTGGTCCCACATTAAGATGGAAGTGAAGAAGAAGTGGTCCCACATTAAGGTGGAAGTGAAGAACAAGTGGTCCCACATTAAGGTGGAGGTGAAGAAGAAGTGGTCCCACATTAAGGTGGAGGTGAAGAAGAAGTGGTCCCACATTAAGGTGGAGATGGAGAAGAAGCGGTCCCACATTAAGGTGGAAGTGAAGAAGAAGGGGTCCCACATTAAGGTGGAGGTGAAGAAGAAGTGGTCCCACATTAAGGTGGAGGTGAAGAAGCGGTCCCACATTAAGGTGGAAGTGAAGAAGAAGCGGTCCCACATTAAGGTGGAAGTGAAGAAGAAGCGGTCCCACATTAAGGTGGAAGTGAAGAAGAAGCGGTCCCACATTAAGGTGGAAGTGAAGAAGAAGCGGTCCCACATTAAGGTGGAAGTGAAGAAGAAGCGGTCCCACATTAAGGTGGAAGTGAAGAAGAAGCGGTTCCACATTAAGGTGGAGGTGAAGAAGAAGTGATCCCACATTAAGGTGGAAGTGAAGAAGAAGTGGTCCCACATTAAGGTGGAGGTGAAGAAGAAGTGGTCCCACATTAAGGTGGAGGTGAAGAAGAAGTGGTCCCACATTAAGGTGGAAGTGAAGAAGAAGTGGTCCCACATTAAGGTGGAAGTGAAGAAGAAGTGGTCCCACATTAAGGTGGAAGTGAAGAAGAAGTGGTCCCACATTAAGGTGGAGGTGAAAAAGAAGTGGTCCCACATTAAGGTGGAAGTGAAGAACAAGTGGTCCCACATTAAGGTGGAGGTGAAGAAGAAGTGGTCCCACATTAAGGTGGAAGTGAAGAACAAGTGGTCCCACATTAAGGTGGAGGTGAAGAAGAAGTGGTCCCACATTAAGGTGGAAGTGAAGAAGAAGTGGTCCCACATTAAGGTGGAGGTGAAGAAGAAGTGGTCCCACATTAAGGTGGAGATGGAGAAGAAGCGGTCCCACATTAAGGTGGAAGTGAAGAAGAAGGGGTCCCACATTAAGGTGGAGGTGAAGAAGAAGTGGTCCCACATTAAGGTGGAGGTGAAGAAGCGGTCCCACATTAAGGTGGAAGTGAAGAAGAAGCGGTCCCACATTAAGGTGGAAGTGAAGAAGAAGCGGTTCCACATTAAGGTGGAGGTGAAGAAGAAGTGATCCCACATTAAGGTGGAAGTGAAGAAGAAGTGGTCCCACATTAAGGTGGAGGTGAAGAAGAAGTGGTCCCACATTAAGGTGGAGGTGAAGAAGAAGTGGTCCCACATTAAGGTGGAAGTGAAGAAGAAGTGGTCCCACATTAAGGTGGAAGTGAAGAAGAAGTGGTCCCACATTAAGGTGGAAGTGAAGAAGAAGTGGTCCCACATTAAGGTGGAAGTGAAGAAGAAGTGGTCCCACATTAAGGTGGAGGTGAAAAAGAAGTGGTCCCACATTAAGGTGGAAGTGAAGAACAAGTGGTCCCACATTAAGGTGGAGGTGAAGAAGAAGTGGTCCCACATTAAGGTGGAAGTGAAGAACAAGTGGTCCCACATTAAGGTGGAGGTGAAGAAGAAGTGGTCCCACATTAAGGTGGAGGTGAAGAAGAAGTGGTCCCACATTAAGGTGGAAGTGAAGAAGAAGTGGTCCCACATTAAGGTGGAGGTGAAGAAGAAGTGGTCCCACATTAAGGTGGAGATGGAGAAGAAGCGGTCCCACATTAAGGTGGAAGTGAAGAAGAAGGGGTCCCACATTAAGGTGGAGGTGAAGAAGAAGTGGTCCCACATTAAGGTGGAGGTGAAGAAGCGGTCCCACATTAAGGTGGAAGTGAAGAAGAAGCGGTCCCACATTAAGGTGGAAGTGAAGAAGAAGCGGTCCCACATTAAGGTGGAAGTGAAGAAGAAGCGATCCCACATTAAGGTGGAAGTGAAGAAGAAGTGGTCCCACATTAAGGTGGAAGTGAAGAAGAAGTGGTCCAACATTAAGGTGGTGAAGAAGAAGTGGTCCCACATTAAGGTGGAGGTGAAGAAGAAGTGGTCCCACATTAAGGTGGAGGTGAAGAAGAAGTGGTCCCACATTAAGGTGGAAGTGAAGAAGAAGTGGTCCCACATTAAGGTGGAAGTGAAGAAGTGGTCCCACATTAAGGTGGTGAAGAAGAAGTGGTCCCACATTAAGATGGAAGTGAAGAAGAAGTGGTCCCACATTAAGGTGGAGGTGAAGAAGTGGTCCCACATTAAGGTGGAGGTGAAGAAGAAGTGGTCCCACATTAAGGTGGAAGTGAAGAACAAGTGGTCCCACATTAAGGTGGAGGTGAAGAAGAAGTGGTCCCACATTAAGGTGGAAGTGAAGAACAAGTGGTCCCACATTAAGATGGAAGTGAAGAAGAAGTGGTCCCACATTAAGGTGGATGTGAAGAAGAAGTGATCCCACATTAAGGTGGAAGTGAAGAAGAAGTGGTCCCACATTAAGATGGAAGTGAAGAAGAAGTGGTCCCACATTAAGGTGGATGTGAAGAAGAAGTGATCCCACATTAAGGTGGAAGTGAAGAAGAAGCGGTCCCACATTAAGGTGGAAGTGAAGAAGTGGTCCCACATTAAGGTGGAAGTGAAGAAGAAGTGGTCCCACATTAAGGTGGAAGTGAAGAAGAAGTGGTCCCACATTAAGGTGGATGTGAAGAAGAAGTGATCCCACATTAAGGTGGAAGTGAAGAAGAAGTGGTCCCACATTAAGATGGAAGTGAAGAAGAAGTGGTCCCACATTAAGGTGGATGTGAAGAAGAAGTGATCCCACATTAAGGTGGAAGTGAAGAAGAAGCGGTCCCACATTAAGGTGGAAGTGAAGAAGTGGTCCCACATTAAGGTGGACGTGAAGAAGAAGTGGTCCCACATTAAGGTGGAGGTGAAGAAGAAGTGGTCCCACATTAAGATGGAAGTGAAGAAGAAGTGGTCCCACATTAAGGTGGAAGTGAAGAAGAAGTGGTACCACATTAAGGTGGAGGTGAAGAAGAAGTGGTCCCACATTAAGGTGGAAGTGAAGAAGAAGTGGTCCCACATTAAGGTGGAAGTGAAGAAGAAGTGGTCCCACATTAAGGTGGAAGTGAAGAAGTGGTCCCACATTAAGGTGGAAGTGAAGAACAAGTGGTCCCACATTAAGGTGGATGAAGAAGAAGAAGTGATCCCACATTAAGGTGGAAGTGAAGAAGAAGTGGTCCCACATTAAGGTGGAAGTGAAGAAGAAGTGGTCCCACATTAAGGTGGAAGTGAAGAAGAAGTGGTCCCACATTAAGGTGGAAGTGAAGAAGAAGTGGTCCCACATTAAGGTGGAAGTGAAGAAGAAGTGGTCCCACATTAAGGTGGAGGTGAAAAAGAAGTGGTCCCACATTAAGGTGGAAGTGAAGAACAAGTGGTCCCACATTAAGGTGGAGGTGAAGAAGAAGTGGTCCCACATTAAGGTGGAAGTGAAGAACAAGTGGTCCCACATTAAGGTGGAGGTGAAGAAGAAGTGGTCCCACATTAAGGTGGAGGTGAAGAAGAAGTGGTCCCACATTAAGGTGGAAGTGAAGAAGAAGTGGTCCCACATTAAGGTGGAGGTGAAGAAGAAGTGGTCCCACATTAAGGTGGAGATGGAGAAGAAGCGGTCCCACATTAAGGTGGAAGTGAAGAAGAAGGGGTCCCACATTAAGGTGGAGGTGAAGAAGAAGTGGTCCCACATTAAGGTGGAGGTGAAGAAGCGGTCCCACATTAAGGTGGAAGTGAAGAAGAAGCGGTCCCACATTAAGGTGGAAGTGAAGAAGAAGCGGTCCCACATTAAGGTGGAAGTGAAGAAGAAGCGATCCCACATTAAGGTGGAAGTGAAGAAGAAGTGGTCCCACATTAAGGTGGAAGTGAAGAAGAAGTGGTCCAACATTAAGGTGGTGAAGAAGAAGTGGTCCCACATTAAGGTGGAGGTGAAGAAGAAGTGGTCCCACATTAAGGTGGAGGTGAAGAAGAAGTGGTCCCACATTAAGGTGGAAGTGAAGAAGAAGTGGTCCCACATTAAGGTGGAAGTGAAGAAGTGGTCCCACATTAAGGTGGTGAAGAAGAAGTGGTCCCACATTAAGATGGAAGTGAAGAAGAAGTGGTCCCACATTAAGGTGGAGGTGAAGAAGTGGTCCCACATTAAGGTGGAGGTGAAGAAGAAGTGGTCCCACATTAAGGTGGAAGTGAAGAACAAGTGGTCCCACATTAAGGTGGAGGTGAAGAAGAAGTGGTCCCACATTAAGGTGGAAGTGAAGAACAAGTGGTCCCACATTAAGATGGAAGTGAAGAAGAAGTGGTCCCACATTAAGGTGGATGTGAAGAAGAAGTGATCCCACATTAAGGTGGAAGTGAAGAAGAAGTGGTCCCACATTAAGATGGAAGTGAAGAAGAAGTGGTCCCACATTAAGGTGGATGTGAAGAAGAAGTGATCCCACATTAAGGTGGAAGTGAAGAAGAAGCGGTCCCACATTAAGGTGGAAGTGAAGAAGTGGTCCCACATTAAGGTGGACGTGAAGAAGAAGTGGTCCCACATTAAGGTGGAGGTGAAGAAGAAGTGGTCCCACATTAAGATGGAAGTGAAGAAGAAGTGGTCCCACATTAAGGTGGAAGTGAAGAAGAAGTGGTACCACATTAAGGTGGAGGTGAAGAAGAAGTGGTCCCACATTAAGGTGGAAGTGAAGAAGAAGTGGTCCCACATTAAGGTGGAAGTGAAGAAGAAGTGGTCCCACATTAAGGTGGAAGTGAAGAAGTGGTCCCACATTAAGGTGGAAGTGAAGAACAAGTGGTCCCACATTAAGGTGGATGAAGAAGAAGAAGTGATCCCACATTAAGGTGGAAGTGAAGAAGAAGTGGTCCCACATTAAGGTGGAAGTGAAGAAGAAGTGGTCCCACATTAAGGTGGAGGTGAAGAAGAAGTGGTCCCACATTAAGATGGAAGTGAAGAAGAAGTGGTCCCACATTAAGGTGGAGGTGAAGAAGAAGTGGTCCCACATTAAGGTGGAGGTGAAGAAGAAGCGGTCCCACATTAAGGTGGAGATGAAGAAGAAGCGGTCCCACATTAAGGTGGAAGTGAAGAAGAAGCGGTCCCACATTAAGTTGGAAGTGAAGAAGAAGCGGTCCCACATTAAGGTGGAAGTGAAGAAGAAGCGGTCCCACATTAAGGTGGAAGTGAAGAAGAAGCGGTCCCACATTAAGGTGGAAGTGAAGAAGAAGCGGTTCCACATTAAGGTGGAAGTGAAGAAGAAGTGGTCCCACATTAAGATGGAAGTGAAGAAGAAGTGGTCCCACATTAAGGTGGATGTGAAGAAGAAGCGGTCCAACATTAAGGTGGATGTGAAGAAGAAGTGATCCCACATTAAGGTGGAAGTGAAGAAGAAGTGGTCCAACATTAAGATGGAAGTGAAGAAGAAGTGGTCCCACATTAAGGTGGATGTGAAGAAGAAGCGGTCCAACATTAAGGTGGAGGTGAAGAAGAAGTGGTCCCACATTAAGGTGGAAGTGAAGAAGAAGTGGTCCCACATTAAGGTGGATGTGAAGAAGAAGTGATCCCACATTAAGGTGGAAGTGAAGAAGAAGTGGTCCCACATTAAGGTGGAAGTGAAGAAGAAGTGGTCCAACATTAAGGTGGTGAAGAAGAAGTGGTCCCACATTAAGGTGGAGGTGAAGAAGAAGTGGTCCCACATTAAGGTGGAGGTGAAGAAGAAGTGGTCCCACATTAAGGTGGAAGTGAAGAAGAAGTGGTCCCACATTAAGGTGGAAGTGAAGAAGTGGTCCCACATTAAGGTGGTGAAGAAGAAGTGGTCCCACATTAAGATGGAAGTGAAGAAGAAGTGGTCCCACATTAAGGTGGAGGTGAAGAAGTGGTCCCACATTAAGGTGGAGGTGAAGAAGAAGTGGTCCCACATTAAGGTGGAAGTGAAGAACAAGTGGTCCCACATTAAGGTGGAGGTGAAGAAGAAGTGGTCCCACATTAAGGTGGAAGTGAAGAACAAGTTGTCCCACATTAAGATGGAAGTGAAGAAGAAGTGGTCCCACATTAAGGTGGATGTGAAGAAGAAGTGATCCCACATTAAGGTGGAAGTGAAGAAGAAGTGGTCCCACATTAAGATGGAAGTGAAGAAGAAGTGGTCCCACATTAAGGTGGATGTGAAGAAGAAGTGATCCCACATTAAGGTGGAAGTGAAGAAGAAGCGGTCCCACATTAAGGTGGAAGTGAAGAAGTGGTCCCACATTAAGGTGGACGTGAAGAAGAAGTGGTCCCACATTAAGGTGGAGGTGAAGAAGAAGTGGTCCCACATTAAGATGGAAGTGAAGAAGAAGTGGTCCCACATTAAGGTGGAAGTGAAGAAGAAGTGGTACCACATTAAGGTGGAGGTGAAGAAGAAGTGGTCCCACATTAAGGTGGAAGTGAAGAAGAAGTGGTCCCACATTAAGGTGGAAGTGAAGAAGAAGTGGTCCCACATTAAGGTGGAAGTGAAGAAGTGGTCCCACATTAAGGTGGAAGTGAAGAAGAAGTGGTCCCACATTAAGGTGGATGAAGAAGAAGAAGTGATCCCACATTAAGGTGGAAGTGAAGAAGAAGTGGTCCCACATTAAGGTGGAAGTGAAGAAGAAGTGGTCCCACATTAAGGTGGAGGTGAAGAAGAAGTGGTCCCACATTAAGATGGAAGTGAAGAAGAAGTGGTCCCACATTAAGGTGGAGGTGAAGAAGAAGTGGTCCCACATTAAGGTGGAGGTGAAGAAGAAGCGGTCCCACATTAAGGTGGAGATGAAGAAGAAGCGGTCCCACATTAAGGTGGAAGTGAAGAAGAAGCGGTCCCATATTAAGGTGGAAGTGAAGAAGAAGCGGTCCCACATTAAGGTGGAAGTGAAGAAGAAGCGGTCCCACATTAAGGTGGAAGTGAAGAAGAAGCGGTCCCACATTAAGGTGGAAGTGAAGAAGAAGCGGTTCCACATTAAGGTGGAGGTGAAGAAGAAGTGGTCCCACATTAAGGTGGAAGTGAAGAAGAAGTGATCCCACATTAAGGTGGAAGTGAAGAAGAAGTGGTCCCACATTAAGGTGGAAGTGAAGAAGAAGTGGTCCAACATTAAGGTGGTGAAGAAGAAGTGGTCCCACATTAAGGTGGAGGTGAAGAAGAAGTGGTCCCACATTAAGGTGGAGGTGAAGAAGACGTGGTCCCACATTAACGTGGAAGTGAAGAAGAAGTGGTCCCACATTAAGGTGGAAGTGAAGAAGTGGTCCCACATTAAGGTGGTGAAGAAGAAGTGGTCCCACATTAAGATGGAAGTGAAGAAGAAGTGGTCCCACATTAAGGTGGAGGTGAAGAAGTGGTCCCACATTAAGGTGGAGGTGAAGAAGAAGTGGTCCCACATTAAGGTGGAAGTGAAGAACAAGTGGTCCCACATTAAGGTGGAGGTGAAGAAGAAGTGGTCCCACATTAAGGTGGAAGTGAAGAACAAGTGGTCCCACATTAAGATGGAAGTGAAGAAGAAGTGGTCCCACATTAAGGTGGATGTGAAGAAGAAGTGATCCCACATTAAGGTGGAAGTGAAGAAGAAGTGGTCCCACATTAAGATGGAAGTGAAGAAGAAGTGGTCCCACATTAAGGTGGATGTGAAGAAGAAGCGGTCCAACATTAAGGTGGAGGTGAAGAAGAAGTGGTCCCACATTAAGGTGGAAGTGAAGAAGAAGTGGTACCACATTAAGGTGGAGGTGAAGAAGAAGTGGTCCCACATTAAGGTGGAAGTGAAGAAGAAGCGGTCCCACATTAAGGTGGAAGTGAAGAAGAAGCGGTCCCACATTAAGGTGGAAGTGAAGAAGAAGCGGTCCCACATTAAGGTGGAAGTGAAGAAGAAGCGGTCCCACATTAAGGTGGAAGTGAAGAAGAAGCGGTTCCACATTAAGGTGGAGGTGAAGAAGAAGTGGTCCCACATTAAGGTGGAAGTGAAGAAGAAGTGATCCCACATTAAGGTGGAAGTGAAGAAGAAGTGGTCCCACATTAAGGTGGAAGTGAAGAAGAAGTGGTCCAACATTAAGGTGGTGAAGAAGAAGTGGTCCCACATTAAGGTGGAGGTGAAGAAGAAGTGGTCCCACATTAAGGTGGAGGTGAAGAAGAAGTGGTCCCACATTAAGGTGGAAGTGAAGAAGAAGTGGTCCCACATTAAGGTGGAAGTGAAGAAGTGGTCCCACATTAAGGTGGTGAAGAAGAAGTGGTCCCACATTAAGATGGAAGTGAAGAAGAAGTGGTCCCACATTAAGGTGGAGGTGAAGAAGTGGTCCCACATTAAGGTGGAGGTGAAGAAGAAGTGGTCCCACATTAAGGTGGAAGTGAAGAACAAGTGGTCCCACATTAAGGTGGAGGTGAAGAAGAAGTGGTCCCACATTAAGGTGGAAGTGAAGAACAAGTGGTCCCACATTAAGATGGAAGTGAAGAAGAAGTGGTCCCACATTAAGGTGGATGTGAAGAAGAAGTGATCCCACATTAAGGTGGAAGTGAAGAAGAAGTGGTCCCACATTAAGATGGAAGTGAAGAAGAAGTGGTCCCACATTAAGGTGGATGTGAAGAAGAAGCGGTCCAACATTAAGGTGGAGGTGAAGAAGAAGTGGTCCCACATTAAGGTGGAAGTGAAGAAGAAGTGGTCCCACATTAAGGTGGATGTGAAGAAGAAGTGATCCCACATTAAGGTGGAAGTGAAGAAGAAGTGGTCCCACATTAAGGTGGAAGTGAAGAAGAAGTGGTCCAACATTAAGGTGGTGAAGAAGTTGTGGTCCCACATTAAGGTGGAGGTGAAGAAGAAGTGGTCCCACATTAAGGTGGAGGTGAAGAAGAAGTGGTCCCACATTAAGGTGGAAGTGAAGAAGAAGTGGTCCCACATTAAGGTGGAAGTGAAGAAGTGGTCCCACATTAAGGTGGTGAAGAAGAAGTGGTCCCACATTAAGATGGAAGTGAAGAAGAAGTGGTCCCACATTAAGGTGGAGGTGAAGAAGTGGTCCCACATTAAGGTGGAGGTGAAGAAGAAGTGGTCCCACATTAAGGTGGAAGTGAAGAACAAGTGGTCCCACATTAAGGTGGAGGTGAAGAAGAAGTGGTCCCACATTAAGGTGGAAGTGAAGAACAAGTGGTCCCACATTAAGATGGAAGTGAAGAAGAAGTGGTCCCACATTAAGGTGGATGTGAAGAAGAAGTGATCCCACATTAAGGTGGAAGTGAAGAAGAAGTGGTCCCACATTAAGATGGAAGTGAAGAAGAAGTGGTCCCACATTAAGGTGGATGTGAAGAAGAAGTGATCCCACATTAAGGTGGAAGTGAAGATGAAGCGGTCCCACATTAAGGTGGAAGTGAAGAAGTGGTCCCACATTAAGGTGGACGTGAAGAAGAAGTGGTCCCACATTAAGGTGGAGGTGAAGAAGAAGTGGTCCCACATTAAGATGGAAGTGAAGAAGAAGTGGTCCCACATTAAGGTGGAAGTGAAGAAGAAGTGGTACCACATTAAGGTGGAGGTGAAGAAGAAGTGGTCCCACATTAAGGTGGAAGTGAAGAAGAAGTGGTCCAACATTAAGGTGGAAGTGAAGAAGAAGTGGTCCCACATTAAGGTGGAAGTGAAGAAGTGGTCCCACATTAAGGTGGAAGTGAAGAAGAAGTGGTCCCACATTAAGGTGGATGAAGAAGAAGAAGTGATCCCACATTAAGGTGGAAGTGAAGAAGAAGTGGTCCCACATTAAGGTGGAAGTGAAGAAGAAGTGGTCCCACATTAAGGTGGAGGTGAAGAAGAAGTGGTCCCACATTAAGATGGAAGTGAAGAAGAAGTGGTCCCACATTAAGGTGGAGGTGAAGAAGAAGTGGTCCCACATTAAGGTGGAGGTGAAGAAGAAGCGGTCCCACATTAAGGTGGAGATGAAGAAGAAGCGGTCCCACATTAAGGTGGAAGTGAAGAAGAAGCGGTCCCACATTAAGGTGGAAGTGAAGAAGAAGCGGTCCCACATTAAGGTGGAAGTGAAGAAGAAGCGGTCCCACATTAAGGTGGAAGTGAAGAAGAAGCGGTCCCACATTAAGGTGGAAGTGAAGAAGAAGCGGTTCCACATTAAGGTGGAGGTGAAGAAGAAGTGATCCCACATTAAGGTGGAAGTGAAGAAGAAGTGGTCCCACATTAAGGTGGAGGTGAAGAAGAAGTGGTCCCACATTAAGGTGGAGGTGAAGAAGAAGTGGTCCCACATTAAGGTGGAAGTGAAGAAGAAGTGGTCCCACATTAAGGTGGAAGTGAAGAAGAAGTGGTCCCACATTAAGGTGGAAGTGAAGAAGAAGTGGTCCCACATTAAGGTGGAGGTGAAAAAGAAGTGGTCCCACATTAAGGTGGAAGTGAAGAACAAGTGGTCCCACATTAAGGTGGAGGTGAAGAAGAAGTGGTCCCACATTAAGGTGGAAGTGAAGAACAAGTGGTCCCACATTAAGGTGGAGGTGAAGAAGAAGTGGTCCCACATTAAGGTGGAGGTGAAGAAGAAGTGGTCCCACATTAAGGTGGAAGTGAAGAAGAAGTGGTCCCACATTAAGGTGGAGGTGAAGAAGAAGTGGTCCCACATTAAGGTGGAGATGGAGAAGAAGCGGTCCCACATTAAGGTGGAAGTGAAGAAGAAGGGGTCCCACATTAAGGTGGAGGTGAAGAAGAAGTGGTCCCACATTAAGGTGGAGGTGAAGAAGCGGTCCCACATTAAGGTGGAAGTGAAGAAGAAGCGGTCCCACATTAAGGTGGAAGTGAAGAAGAAGCGGTTCCACATTAAGGTGGAGGTGAAGAAGAAGTGATCCCACATTAAGGTGGAAGTGAAGAAGAAGTGGTCCCACATTAAGGTGGAGGTGAAGAAGAAGTGGTCCCACATTAAGGTGGAGGTGAAGAAGAAGTGGTCCCACATTAAGGTGGAAGTGAAGAAGAAGTGGTCCCACATTAAGGTGGAAGTGAAGAAGAAGTGGTCCCACATTAAGGTGGAAGTGAAGAAGAAGTGGTCCCACATTAAGGTGGAAGTGAAGAAGAAGTGGTCCCACATTAAGGTGGAGGTGAAAAAGAAGTGGTCCCACATTAAGGTGGAAGTGAAGAACAAGTGGTCCCACATTAAGGTGGAGGTGAAGAAGAAGTGGTCCCACATTAAGGTGGAAGTGAAGAAGAAGTGGTCCCACATTAAGGTGGAGGTGAAGAAGAAGTGGTCCCACATTAAGGTGGAGGTGAAGAAGAAGTGGTCCCACATTAAGGTGGAAGTGAAGAAGAAGTGGTCCCACATTAAGGTGGAGGTGAAGAAGAAGTGGTCCCACATTAAGGTGGAGATGGAGAAGAAGCGGTCCCACATTAAGGTGGAAGTGAAGAAGAAGGGGTCCCACATTAAGGTGGAGGTGAAGAAGAAGTGGTCCCACATTAAGGTGGAGGTGAAGAAGCGGTCCCACATTAAGGTGGAAGTGAAGAAGAAGCGGTCCCACATTAAGGTGGAAGTGAAGAAGAAGCGGTCCCACATTAAGGTGGAAGTGAAGAAGTGGTCCCACATTAAGGTGGAGGTGAAGAAGAAGTGGTCCCACATTAAGGTGGAGGTGAAGAAGAAGTGGTCCCACATTAAGGTGGAGGTGAAGAAGAAGTGGTCCCACATTAAGGTGGAAGTGAAGAAGAAGTGGTCCCACATTAAGGTGGAAGTGAAGAAGAAGTGGTCCCACATTAAGGTGGAGGTGAAAAAGAAGTGGTCCCACATTAAGGTGGAGATGAAGAAGAAGTGGTCCCACATTAAGGTGGAAGTTAAGAAGAAGTGGTCCCACATTAAGGTGGAAGTGAAGAAGAAGTGGTCCCACATTAAGGTGGAAGTTAAGAAGAAGCGGTCCCACATTAAGGTGGAAGTGAAGAAGAAGCGGTCCCACATTAAGGTGGAAGTGAAGAAGAAGTGGTCCCACATTAAGGTGGAAGTGAAGAAGTGGTCCCACATTAAGGTGGTGAAGAAGAAGTGGTCCCACATTAAGATGGAAGTGAAGAACAAGTGGTCCCACATTAAGGTGGAGGTGAAGAAGAAGTGGTCCCACATTAAGGTGGAAGTGAAGAACAAGTGGTCCCACATTAAGGTGGAGGTGAAGAAGAAGTGGTCCCACATTAAGGTGGAGGTGAAAAAGAAGTGGTCCCACATTAAGGTGGAGATGAAGAAGAAGTGGTCCCACATTAAGGTGGAAGTTAAGAAGAAGTGGTCCCACATTAAGGTGGAAGTGAAGAAGAAGTGGTCCCACATTAAGGTGGAAGTGAAGAAGAAGCGGTCCCACATTAAGGTGGAAGTGAAGAAGAAGCGGTCCCACATTAAGGTGGAAGTGAAGAAGAAGTGGTCCCACATTAAGGTGGAAGTGAAGAAGTGGTCCCACATTAAGGTGGTGAAGAAGAAGTGGTCCCACATTAAGATGGAAGTGAAGAAGAAGTGGTCCCACATTAAGGTGGATGTGAAGAAGAAGTGATCCCACATTAAGGTGGAAGTGAAGAAGAAGTGGTCCCACATTAAGGCCCAATCCCAATTCTATTTTCTACCCCTTCGCCTACCCCTCTTCCCTACCCCTCGCCCCTTCAAACGGAGGGGTAGGCGTAGGGCTAAGAATGTCACCCCTTCGAATTGGGACAGCACTTCACACCCACGAACGTAATTAGTCCGCGCCG
Source organism: Odontesthes bonariensis (assembly GCF_027942865.1). Taxonomy (NCBI): domain Eukaryota; kingdom Metazoa; phylum Chordata; class Actinopteri; order Atheriniformes; family Atherinopsidae; genus Odontesthes; species Odontesthes bonariensis. The sequence goes on from NC_134519.1 coordinate 38,134,706, forward strand.
TCAGTTGTTACGTAACCAAAAGCGACAGCTTTAGCCAGAAGTAAACAAACATGACCGGTGCTGTGGTGTTCGCGCTCTCCTGGGCTATTCGGATATTTTTTTGAAATATCTGCGTTGAATCGACGGAGTGCCATCAGGCAAAGGCGTCTTCGACATCTGGGAGCATTGCTGGATCTTGTTACGGTATGTAGAATTATAAATTAATACAAATAACGCGTGTGAGTGAGCAGCTGACGCTTCCAGAGCCGGCGTGTGAATATGATAATGTCTGTGTGTGTTTGAAAGTGCTTCTAACTGTACATTTGTGATATCGTGTAATATAGAAACAATTTGCTTGTCTCGTTGGATTTGCTGATTTATTGACTGGAGTAGTATCCTAACCTGGCTAACCTAGCTGAAAACATAAGCTAACGTTTAGCCTTTGTTACTCGCCTCGTTCCGTTTGGGATAAACATGCAGCTCATGCGTTTCTGAAGCGGTTTTCTTTGTACCAGGTTCAGATTTGATGACTTAAATAAATGCACTGCATTGTGTGTGCTATCACTGTGTTGGTTTGGGAGGATAAAAGCCTGATCTTTCCATGTTTTTCTTTCCATCAGACGGGTCGTCCTACAAATTATTGCCCATTGGACCACAACATGTACCCCAATTTTTTTGTTATCCCTTGTATAATAAATCTCTTCATACCAATATCCGTTCCAGTCGTTCATATGATGTTGATGTGATAATCATGCTCACAAACCTTTTGTCCTTAATTTATTTTATTAGGCTCACATTACAGACTGGTAAGGCAGCTTATTTTCAGAAATAGTGCAAATAACAGCTTAAAGTGTCTGCTGTAAAGTGTCTGCTGCAAATATGGACAATAAACAGTATGAATATAAACAGTATGAATATAAACGGGCAACAGTGCAATCATCGAGAACGAGATGACCGGAGCAGGAACAGCGGAGGGCGCATCGGAGGTGCTGCATGGGCTCAGCGATGTTCTATAAACAGCATAGTTTGGCACGACATTATAGCATGCACTTTCATCCATTGTAAAAAATTAAAAAAAGGTGTTTCAGAATGCGGTAGTGGTGGCTGTGTGTACAATAGGTGCATGGCGCATCAACTCACCGTAAAGTTTGTCTATCATGCGCTCAAACAGAGCTAAAAAGCGCTCCGTTTTCTGCTCGTGGCGCTTCTGCTCCTTCAGGCTCTCCTGTATCAGGTAATCCATTATGGGATTGGACTTCCTACTTCTTTTTGGGGATGGGGATGACTTTAGAAAGAGATCTTCGTTTTCGGCGCTAAACCTGATCAGGCTCTTTGTGCTTGAGTCCCTGTGAATCAGTCACGTATATGAATACTTGTGATAATAGGTAGCGAAATGACGCTCAAAAGGAACTTCTCTATGGTTAACCAATTACATTGCTTGTAAATACTCGTGTTACAATTTAAAAAAACAACTCTTTCGCAGCACCTTCACATGCATTGACCGATTACTCATGTAAAATAGCGACTTTTCCCATGTGCGTTTATAAGAGAAAATAACTACACATTACCACCATGTTAAACTCACACAATACACCAGTTATCACAACCTAAAATGATTAAAACAGTTAAATTATGGCAAAAAAAAAATAGAAGAACTTACATTTGTGTGGTGCTCTTGCTTCTGCCATTTTTAAAAGACTCGCGATCTCCCGGTAGTCGCGTTGTATTCTGGGAAATATATCATACCCCTTCAAACGGAGTCTGCCTGGCCGAACCCCTCCGTTTCAAGGGCTACAACGGAGGGGTAGGGCTAAGGGGAAGGGCTTTGGAAGAGCATTGGGACAACACTACCTCTTCACGTGAACGCGCAAAACGGAGGGGAAGGGGTAAGGGGTAGGGCCAAGGGGTGAATTGGGATTGGGCCTAAGATGGAAGTGAAGAAGAAGTGGTCCCACATTAAGGTGGATGTGAAGAAGAAGTGATCCCACATTAAGGTGGAAGTGAAGAAGAAGTGGTCCCACATTAAGGTGGAAGTGAAGAAGAAGTGGTCCAACATTAAGGTGGTGAAGAAGAAGTGGTCCCACATTAAGGTGGAGGTGAAGAAGAAGCGGTCCCACATTAAGGTGGAAGTGAAGAAGAAGCGGTCCCACATTAAGGTGGAAGTGAAGAAGAAGCGGTCCCACATTAAGGTGGAAGTGAAGAAAAAGCGGTCCCACATTAAGGTGGAAGTGAAGAAGAAGCGGTTCCACATTAAGGTGGAGGTGAAGAAGAAGTGGTCCCACATTAAGGTGGAAGTGAAGAAGAAGTGATCCCACATTAAGGTGGAAGTGAAGAAGAAGTGGTCCCACATTAAGGTGGAAGTGAAGAAGAAGTGGTCCAACATTAAGGTGGTGAAGAAGAAGTGGTCCCACATTAAGGTGGAGGTGAAGAAGAAGTGGTCCCACATTAAGGTGGAGGTGAAGAAGAAGTGGTCCCACATTAAGGTGGAAGTGAAGAAGAAGTGGTCCCACATTAAGGTGGAAGTGAAGAAGTGGTCCCACATTAAGGTGGTGAAGAAGAAGTGGTCCCACATTAAGATGGAAGTGAAGAAGAAGTGGTCCCACATTAAGGTGGAGGTGAAGAAGTGGTCCCACATTAAGGTGGAGGTGAAGAAGAAGTGGTCCCACATTAAGGTGGAAGTGAAGAACAAGTGGTCCCACATTAAGGTGGAGGTGAAGAAGAAGTGGTCCCACATTAAGGTGGAAGTGAAGAACAAGTGGTCCCACATTAAGATGGAAGTGAAGAAGAAGTGGTCCCACATTAAGGTGGATGTGAAGAAGAAGTGATCCCACATTAAGGTGGAAGTGAAGAAGAAGTGGTCCCACATTAAGATGGAAGTGAAGAAGAAGTGGTCCCACATTAAGGTGGATGTGAAGAAGAAGCGGTCCAACATTAAGGTGGAGGTGAAGAAGAAGTGGTCCCACATTAAGGTGGAAGTGAAGAAGAAGTGGTCCCACATTAAGGTGGATGTGAAGAAGAAGTGATCCCACATTAAGGTGGAAGTGAAGAAGAAGTGGTCCCACATTAAGGTGGAAGTGAAGAAGAAGTGGTCCAACATTAAGGTGGTGAAGAAGAAGTGGTCCCACATTAAGGTGGAGGTGAAGAAGAAGTGGTCCCACATTAAGGTGGAGGTGAAGAAGAAGTGGTCCCACATTAAGGTGGAAGTGAAGAAGAAGTGGTCCCACATTAAGGTGGAAGTGAAGAAGTGGTCCCACATTAAGGTGGTGAAGAAGAAGTGGTCCCACATTAAGATGGAAGTGAAGAAGAAGTGGTCCCACATTAAGGTGGAGGTGAAGAAGTGGTCCCACATTAAGGTGGAGGTGAAGAAGAAGTGGTCCCACATTAAGGTGGAAGTGAAGAACAAGTGGTCCCACATTAAGGTGGAGGTGAAGAAGAAGTGGTCCCACATTAAGGTGGAAGTGAAGAACAAGTGGTCCCACATTAAGATGGAAGTGAAGAAGAAGTGGTCCCACATTAAGGTGGATGTGAAGAAGAAGTGATCCCACATTAAGGTGGAAGTGAAGAAGAAGTGGTCCCACATTAAGATGGAAGTGAAGAAGAAGTGGTCCCACATTAAGGTGGATGTGAAGAAGAAGTGATCCCACATTAAGGTGGAAGTGAAGAAGAAGCGGTCCCACATTAAGGTGGAAGTGAAGAAGTGGTCCCACATTAAGGTGGAAGTGAAGAAGAAGTGGTCCCACATTAAGGTGGATGAAGAAGAAGAAGTGATCCCACATTAAGGTGGAAGTGAAGAAGAAGTGGTCCCACATTAAGGTGGAAGTGAAGAAGAAGTGGTCCCACATTAAGGTGGAGGTGAAGAAGAAGTGGTCCCACATTAAGATGGAAGTGAAGAAGAAGTGGTCCCACATTAAGGTGGAGGTGAAGAAGAAGTGGTCCCACATTAAGGTGGAGGTGAAGAAGAAGCGGTCCCACATTAAGGTGGAGATGAAGAAGAAGTGGTCCCACATTAAGGTGGAAGTGAAGAAGAAGCGGTCCCACATTAAGGTGGAAGTGAAGAAGAAGCGGTCCCACATTAAGGTGGAAGTGAAGAAGAAGCGGTCCCACATTAAGGTGGAAGTGAAGAAGAAGCGGTCCCACATTAAGGTGGAAGTGAAGAAGAAGCGGTTCCACATTAAGGTGGAGGTGAAGAAGAAGTGATCCCACATTAAGGTGGAAGTGAAGAAGAAGTGGTCCCACATTAAGGTGGAGGTGAAGAAGAAGTGGTCCCACATTAAGGTGGAGGTGAAGAAGAAGTGGTCCCACATTAAGGTGGAAGTGAAGAAGAAGTGGTCCCACATTAAGGTGGAAGTGAAGAAGAAGTGGTCCCACATTAAGGTGGAAGTGAAGAAGAAGTGGTCCCACATTAAGGTGGAGGTGAAAAAGAAGTGGTCCCACATTAAGGTGGAAGTGAAGAACAAGTGGTCCCACATTAAGGTGGAGGTGAAGAAGAAGTGGTCCCACATTAAGGTGGAAGTGAAGAACAAGTGGTCCCACATTAAGGTGGAGGTGAAGAAGAAGTGGTCCCACATTAAGGTGGAGGTGAAGAAGAAGTGGTCCCACATTAAGGTGGAAGTGAAGAAGAAGTGGTCCCACATTAAGGTGGAGGTGAAGAAGAAGTGGTCCCACATTAAGGTGGAGATGGAGAAGAAGCGGTCCCACATTAAGGTGGAAGTGAAGAAGAAGGGGTCCCACATTAAGGTGGAGGTGAAGAAGAAGTGGTCCCACATTAAGGTGGAGGTGAAGAAGCGGTCCCACATTAAGGTGGAAGTGAAGAAGAAGCGGTCCCACATTAAGGTGGAAGTGAAGAAGAAGCGGTTCCACATTAAGGTGGAGGTGAAGAAGAAGTGATCCCACATTAAGGTGGAAGTGAAGAAGAAGTGGTCCCACATTAAGGTGGAGGTGAAGAAGAAGTGGTCCCACATTAAGGTGGAGGTGAAGAAGAAGTGGTCCCACATTAAGGTGGAAGTGAAGAAGAAGTGGTCCCACATTAAGGTGGAAGTGAAGAAGAAGTGGTCCCACATTAAGGTGGAAGTGAAGAAGAAGTGGTCCCACATTAAGGTGGAAGTGAAGAAGAAGTGGTCCCACATTAAGGTGGAGGTGAAAAAGAAGTGGTCCCACATTAAGGTGGAAGTGAAGAACAAGTGGTCCCACATTAAGGTGGAGGTGAAGAAGAAGTGGTCCCACATTAAGGTGGAAGTGAAGAACAAGTGGTCCCACATTAAGGTGGAGGTGAAGAAGAAGTGGTCCCACATTAAGGTGGAGGTGAAGAAGAAGTGGTCCCACATTAAGGTGGAAGTGAAGAAGAAGTGGTCCCACATTAAGGTGGAGGTGAAGAAGAAGTGGTCCCACATTAAGGTGGAGATGGAGAAGAAGCGGTCCCACATTAAGGTGGAAGTGAAGAAGAAGGGGTCCCACATTAAGGTGGAGGTGAAGAAGAAGTGGTCCCACATTAAGGTGGAGGTGAAGAAGCGGTCCCACATTAAGGTGGAAGTGAAGAAGAAGCGGTCCCACATTAAGGTGGAAGTGAAGAAGAAGCGGTCCCACATTAAGGTGGAAGTGAAGAAGTGGTCCCACATTAAGGTGGAGGTGAAGAAGAAGTGGTCCCACATTAAGGTGGAGGTGAAGAAGAAGTGGTCCCACATTAAGGTGGAGGTGAAGAAGAAGTGGTCCCACATTAAGGTGGAAGTGAAGAAGAAGTGGTCCCACATTAAGGTGGAAGTGAAGAAGAAGTGGTCCCACATTAAGGTGGAGGTGAAAAAGAAGTGGTCCCACATTAAGGTGGAGATGAAGAAGAAGTGGTCCCACATTAAGGTGGAAGTTAAGAAGAAGTGGTCCCACATTAAGGTGGAAGTGAAGAAGAAGTGGTCCCACATTAAGTTGGAAGTTAAGAAGAAGCGGTCCCACATTAAGGTGGAAGTGAAGAAGAAGCGGTCCCACATTAAGGTGGAAGTGAAGAAGAAGTGGTCCCACATTAAGGTGGAAGTGAAGAAGTGGTCCCACATTAAGGTGGTGAAGAAGAAGTGGTCCCACATTAAGATGGAAGTGAAGAACAAGTGGTCCCACATTAAGGTGGAGGTGAAGAAGAAGTGGTCCCACATTAAGGTGGAAGTGAAGAACAAGTGGTCCCACATTAAGGTGGAGGTGAAGAAGAAGTGGTCCCACATTAAGGTGGAGGTGAAAAAGAAGTGGTCCCACATTAAGGTGGAGATGAAGAAGAAGTGGTCCCACATTAAGGTGGAAGTTAAGAAGAAGTGGTCCCACATTAAGGTGGAAGTGAAGAAGAAGTGGTCCCACATTAAGGTGGAAGTGAAGAAGAAGCGGTCCCACATTAAGGTGGAAGTGAAGAAGAAGCGGTCCCACATTAAGGTGGAAGTGAAGAAGAAGTGGTCCCACATTAAGGTGGAAGTGAAGAAGTGGTCCCACATTAAGGTGGTGAAGAAGAAGTGGTCCCACATTAAGATGGAAGTGAAGAAGAAGTGGTCCCACATTAAGGTGGATGTGAAGAAGAAGTGATCCCACATTAAGGTGGAAGTGAAGAAGAAGTGGTCCCACATTAAGGCCCAATCCCAATTCTATTTTCTACCCCTTCGCCTACCCCTCGCCCCTACCCCTCGCCCCTTCAAACGGAGGGGTAGGCGTAGGGCTAAGAATGTCACCCCTTCGAATTGGGACAGCACTTCACACCCACGAACGTAATTAGTCCGCGCCGTCAGTTGTTACGTAACCAAAAGCGACAGCTTTAGCCAGAAGTAAACAAACATGACCGGTGCTGTGGTGTTCGCGCTCTCCTGGGCTATTCGGATATTTTTTTGAAATATCTGCGTTGAATCGACGGAGTGCCATCAGGCAAAGGCGTCTTCGACATCTGGGAGCATTGCTGGATCTTGTTACGGTATGTAGAATTATAAATTAATACAAATAACGCGTGTGAGTGAGCAGCTGACGCTTCCAGAGCCGGCGTGTGAATATGATAATGTCTGTGTGTGTTTGAAAGTGCTTCTAACTGTACATTTGTGATATCGTGTAATATAGAAACAATTTGCTTGTCTCGTTGGATTTGCTGATTTATTGACTGGAGTAGTATCCTAACCTGGCTAACCTAGCTGAAAACATAAGCTAACGTTTAGCCTTTGTTACTCGCCTCGTTCCGTTTGGGATAAACATGCAGCTCATGCGTTTCTGAAGCGGTTTTCTTTGTACCAGGTTCAGATTTGATGACTTAAATAAATGCACTGCATTGTGTGTGCTATCACTGTGTTGGTTTGGGAGGATAAAAGCCTGATCTTTCCATGTTTTTCTTTCCATCAGACGGGTCGTCCTACAAATTATTGCCCATTGGACCACAACATGTACCCCAATTTTTTTGTTATCCCTTGTATAATAAATCTCTTCATACCAATATCCGTTCCAGTCGTTCATATGATGTTGATGTGATAATCATGCTCACAAACCTTTTGTCCTTAATTTATTTTATTAGGCTCACATTACAGACTGGTAAGGCAGCTTATTTTCAGAAATAGTGCAAATAACAGCTTAAAGTGTCTGCTGTAAAGTGTCTGCTGCAAATATGGACAATAAACAGTATGAATATAAACAGTATGAATATAAACGGGCAACAGTGCAATCATCGAGAACGAGATGACCGGAGCAGGAACAGCGGAGGGCGCATCGGAGGTGCTGCATGGGCTCAGCGATGTTCTATAAACAGCATAGTTTGGCACGACATTATAGCATGCACTTTCATCCATTGTAAAAAATTAAAAAAAGGTGTTTCAGAATGCGGTAGTGGTGGCTGTGTGTACAATAGGTGCATGGCGCATCAACTCACCGTAAAGTTTGTCTATCATGCGCTCAAACAGAGCTAAAAAGCGCTCCGTTTTCTGCTCGTGGCGCTTCTGCTCCTTCAGGCTCTCCTGTATCAGGTAATCCATTATGGGATTGGACTTCCTACTTCTTTTTGGGGATGGGGATGACTTTAGAAAGAGATCTTCGTTTTCGGCGCTAAACCTGATCAGGCTCTTTGTGCTTGAGTCCCTGTGAATCAGTCACGTATATGAATACTTGTGATAATAGGTAGCGAAATGACGCTCAAAAGGAACTTCTCTATGGTTAACCAATTACATTGCTTGTAAATACTCGTGTTACAATTTAAAAAAACAACTCTTTCGCAGCACCTTCACATGCATTGACCGATTACTCATGTAAAATAGCGACTTTTCCCATGTGCGTTTATAAGAGAAAATAACTACACATTACCACCATGTTAAACTCACACAATACACCAGTTATCACAACCTAAAATGATTAAAACAGTTAAATTATGGCAAAAAAAAAATAGAAGAACTTACATTTGTGTGGTGCTCTTGCTTCTGCCATTTTTAAAAGACTCGCGATCTCCCGGTAGTCGCGTTGTATTCTGGGAAATATATCATACCCCTTCAAACGGAGTCTGCCTGGCCGAACCCCTCCGTTTCAAGGGCTACAACGGAGGGGTAGGGCTAAGGGGAAGGGCTTTGGAAGAGCATTGGGACAACACTACCTCTTCACGTGAACGCGCAAAACGGAGGGGAAGGGGTAAGGGGTAGGGCCAAGGGGTGAATTGGGATTGGGCCTAAGATGGAAGTGAAGAAGAAGTGGTCCCACATTAAGGTGGATGTGAAGAAGAAGTGATCCCACATTAAGGTGGAAGTGAAGAAGAAGTGGTCCCACATTAAGGTGGAAGTGAAGAAGAAGTGGTCCAACATTAAGGTGGTGAAGAAGAAGTGGTCCCACATTAAGGTGGAGGTGAAGAAGAAGTGGTCCCACATTAAGGTGGAAGTGAAGAAGAAGTGGTCCCACATTAAGGTGGAGGTGAAGAAGAAGTGGTCCCACATTAAGGTGGAGATGGAGAAGAAGCGGTCCCACATTAAGGTGGAAGTGAAGGAGAAGGGGTCCCACATTAAGGTGGAGGTGAAGAAGAAGTGGTCCCACATTAAGGTGGAGGTGAAGAAGAAGCGGTCCCACATTAAGGTGGAAGTGAAGAAGAAGCGGTCCCACATTAAGGTGGAAGTGAAGAAGTGGTCCCACATTAAGGTGGACGTGAAGAAGAAGTGGTCCCACATTAAGGTGGAAGTGAAGAAGAAGTGGTCCCACATTAAGATGGAAGTGAAGAAGAAGTGGTCCCACATTAAGGTGGAAGTGAAGAAGAAGTGGTCCCACATTAAGGTGGAGGTGAAGAAGAAGTGGTCCCACATTAAGGTGGAGGTGAAGAAGAAGTGGTCCCACATTAAGGTGGAAGTGAAGAAGAAGTGGTCCCACATTAAGGTGGAAGTGAAGAAGAAGTGGTCCCACATTAAGGTGGAAGTGAAGAAGCGGTCCCACATTAAGGTGGAAGTGAAGAAGAAGTGGTCCCACATTAAGGTGGATGAAGAAGAAGAAGTGATCCCACATTAAGGTGGAAGTGAAGAAGAAGTGGTCCCACATTAAGGTGGAAGTGAAGAAGAAGTGGTCCCACATTAAGGTGGAGGTGAAGAAGAAGTGGTCCCACATTAAGGTGGAAGTGAAGAAGAAGTGGTCCCACATTAAGGTGGAAGTGAAGAAGAAGTGGTCCCACATTAAGGTGGAAGTGAAGAAGAAGTGGTCCAACATTAAGGTGGTGAAGAAGAAGTGGTCCCACATTAAGGTGGAAGTGAAGAAGAAGTGGTCCCACATTAAGGTGGAAGTGAAGAAGAAGTGGTCCCACATTAAGGTGGAGGTGAAGAAGAAGTGGTCCCACAGTAAGGTGGAGATGAAGAAGAAGTGGTCCCACATTAAGGTGGAAGTGAAGAAGAAGCGGTCCCACATTAAGGTGGAAGTGAAGAAGAAGCGGTCCAACATTAAGGTGGAGGTGAAGAAGAAGTGGTCCCACATTAAGGTGGAAGTGAAGAAGAAGTGGTCCCACATTAAGGTGGATGTGAAGAAGAAGTGATCCCACATTAAGGTGGAAGTGAAGAAGAAGTGGTCCCACATTAAGGTGGAAGTGAAGAAGAAGTGGTCCAACATTAAGGTGGTGAAGAAGAAGTGGTCCCACATTAAGGTGGAGGTGAAGAAGAAGTGGTCCCACATTAAGGTGGAGGTGAAGAAGAAGTGGTCCCACATTAAGGTGGAAGTGAAGAAGAAGTGGTCCCACATTAAGGTGGAAGTGAAGAAGTGGTCCCACATTAAGGTGGTGAAGAAGAAGTGGTCCCACATTAAGATGGAAGTGAAGAAGAAGTGGTCCCACATTAAGGTGGAGGTGAAGAAGTGGTCCCACATTAAGGTGGAGGTGAAGAAGAAGTGGTCCCACATTAAGGTGGAAGTGAAGAACAAGTGGTCCCACATTAAGGTGGAGGTGAAGAAGAAGTGGTCCCACATTAAGGTGGAAGTGAAGAACAAGTGGTCCCACATTAAGATGGAAGTGAAGAAGAAGTGGTCCCACATTAAGGTGGAGGTGAAGAAGAAGTGGTCCCACATTAAGGTGGAAGTGAAGAAGAAGTGGTCCCACATTAAGGTGGAAGTGAAGAAGAAGCGGTCCCACATTAAGGTGGAAGTGAAGAAGAAGCGGTCCCACATTAAGGTGGAAGTGAAGAAGAAGTGGTCCCACATTAAGGTGGAGGTGAAGAAGAAGTGGTCCCACATTAAGGTGGAAGTGAAGAAGAAGTGGTCCCACATTAAGGTGGAAGTGAAGAAGAAGTGGTCCCACATTAAGGTGGAAGTGAAGAAGAAGTGGTCCCACATTAAGGTGGAGGTGAAGAAGAAGTGGTCCCACATTAAGGTGGAAGTGAAGAACAAGTGGTCCCACATTAAGGTGGAGGTGAAGAAGAAGTGGTCCCACATTAAGGTGGAAGTGAAGAACAAGTGGTCCCACATTAAGGTGGAGGTGAAGAAGAAGTGGTCCCACATTAAGGTGGAGGTGAAGAAGAAGTGGTCCCACATTAAGGTGGAAGTGAAGAAGAAGTGGTCCCACATTAAGGTGGAAGTGAAGAAGTGGTCCCACATTAAGGTGGAGGTGAAGAAGAAGTGGTCCCACATTAAGGTGGAGATGGAGAAGAAGCGGTCCCACATTAAGGTGGAAGTGAAGGAGAAGGGGTCCCACATTAAGGTGGAGGTGAAGAAGAAGTGGTCCCACATTAAGGTGGAGGTGAAGAAGAAGCGGTCCCACATTAAGGTGGAAGTGAAGAAGAAGCGGTCCCACATTAAGGTGGAAGTGAAGAAGTGGTCCCACATTAAGGTGGACGTGAAGAAGAAGTGGTCCCACATTAAGGTGGAGGTGAAGAAGAAGTGGTCCCACATTAAGATGGAAGTGAAGAAGAAGTGGTCCCACATTAAGGTGGAAGTGAAGAAGAAGTGGTACCACATTAAGGTGGAGGTGAAGAAGAAGTGGTCCCACATTAAGGTGGAAGTGAAGAAGAAGTGGTCCCACATTAAGGTGGAAGTGAAGAAGAAGTGGTCCCACATTAAGGTGGAAGTGAAGAAGTGGTCCCACATTAAGGTGGAAGTGAAGAAGAAGTGGTCCCACATTAAGGTGGATGAAGAAGAAGAAGTGATCCCACATTAAGGTGGAAGTGAAGAAGAAGTGGTCCCACATTAAGGTGGAAGTGAAGAAGAAGTGGTCCCACATTAAGGTGGAGGTGAAGAAGAAGTGGTCCCACATTAAGGTGGAAGTGAAGAAGAAGTGGTCCCACATTAAGGTGGAAGTGAAGAAGAAGTGGTCCCACATTAAGGTGGAAGTGAAGAAGAAGTGGTCCAACATTAAGGTGGTGAAGAAGAAGTGGTCCCACATTAAGGTGGAAGTGAAGAAGAAGTGGTCCCACATTAAGGTGGAATTGAAGAAGAAGTGGTCCCACATTAAGGTGGAGGTGAAGAAGAAGTGGTCCCACAGTAAGGTGGAGATGAAGAAGAAGTGGTCCAACATTAAGGTGGAAGTGAAGAAGAAGCGGTCCCACATTAAGGTGGAAGTGAAGAAGAAGCGGTCCAACATTAAGGTGGAGGTGAAGAAGAAGTGGTCCCACATTAAGGTGGAAGTGAAGAAGAAGTGGTCCCACATTAAGGTGGATGTGAAGAAGAAGTGATCCCACATTAAGGTGGAAGTGAAGAAGAAGTGGTCCCACATTAAGGTGGAAGTGAAGAAGAAGTGGTCCAACATTAAGGTGGTGAAGAAGAAGTGGTCCCACATTAAGGTGGAGGTGAAGAAGAAGTGGTCCCACATTAAGGTGGAAGTGAAGAAGAAGTGGTCCCACATTAAGGTGGAAGTGAAGAAGTGGTCCCACATTAAGGTGGTGAAGAAGAAGTGGTCCCACATTAAGATGGAAGTGAAGAAGAAGTGGTCCCACATTAAGGTGGAGGTGAAGAAGTGGTCCCACATTAAGGTGGAGGTGAAGAAGAAGTGGTCCCACATTAAGGTGGAGGTGAAGAAGCGGTCCCACATTAAGGTGGAAGTGAAGAAGAAGCGGTCCCACATTAAGGTGGAAGTGAAGAAGTGGTCCCACATTAAGGTGGAGGTGAAGAAGAAGTGGTCCCACATTAAGGTGGAGGTGAAGAAGAAGCGGTCCCACATTAAGGTGGAGGTGAAGAAGAAGTGGTCCCACATTAAGGTGGAAGTGAAGAAGAAATGGTCCCACATTAAGGTGGAAGTTAAGAAGAAGTGGTCCCACATTAAGGTGGAAGTGAAGAAGAAGTGGTCCCACATTAAGGTGGAAGTGAAGAAGAAGCGGTCCCACATTAAGGTGGAAGTGAAGAAGAAGCGGTCCCACATTAAGGTGGAAGTGAAGAAGAAGTGGTCCCACATTAAGGTGGAGGTGAAGAAGAAGTGGTCCCACATTAAGGTGGAAGTGAAGAAGAAGTGGTCCCACATTAAGGTGGAAGTGAAGAAGAAGTGGTCCCACATTAAGGTGGAAGTGAAGAAGAAGTGGTCCCACATTAAGGTGGAGGTGAAGAAGAAGTGGTCCCATATTAAGGTGGAAGTGAAGAACAAGTGGTCCCACATTAAGGTGGAGGTGAAGAAGAAGTGGTCCCACATTAAGGTGGAAGTGAAGAACAAGTGGTCCCACATTAAGGTGGAGGTGAAGAAGAAGTGGTCCCACATTAAGGTGGAGGTGAAGAAGAAGTGGTCCCACATTAAGGTGGAAGTGAAGAAGAAGTGGTCCCACATTAAGGTGGAAGTGAAGAAGTTGTCCCACATTAAGGTGGAGGTGAAGAAGAAGTGGTCCCACATTAAGGTGGAGATGGAGAAGAAGCGGTCCCACATTAAGGTGGAAGTGAAGAAGAAGCGGTCCCACATTAAGGTGGAAGTGAAGAAGTGGTCCCACATTAAGGTGGAGGTGAAGAAGAAGTGGTCCCACATTAAGGTGGAGGTGAAGAAGAAGCGGTCCCACATTAAGGTGGAGGTGAAGAAGAAGTGGTCCCACATTAAGGTGGAAGTGAAGAAGAAATGGTCCCACATTAAGGTGGAAGTTAAGAAGAAGTGGTCCCACATTAAGGTGGAAGTGAAGAAGAAGTGGTCCCACATTAAGGTGGAAGTGAAGAAGAAGCGGTCCCACATTAAGGTGGAAGTGAAGAAGAAGCGGTCCCACATTAAGGTGGAAGTGAAGAAGAAGTGGTCCCACATTAAGGTGGAGGTGAAGAAGAAGTGGTCCCACATTAAGGTGGAAGTGAAGAAGAAGTGGTCCCACATTAAGGTGGAAGTGAAGAAGAAGTGGTCCCACATTAAGGTGGAAGTGAAGAAGAAGTGGTCCCACATTAAGGTGGAGGTGAAGAAGAAGTGGTCCCACATTAAGGTGGAAGTGAAGAACAAGTGGTCCCACATTAAGGTGGAGGTGAAGAAGAAGTGGTCCCACATTAAGGTGGAAGTGAAGAACAAGTGGTCCCACATTAAGGTGGAGGTGAAGAAGAAGTGGTCCCACATTAAGGTGGAGGTGAAGAAGAAGTGGTCCCACATTAAGGTGGAAGTGAAGAAGAAGTGGTCCCACATTAAGGTGGAAGTGAAGAAGTTGTCCCACATTAAGGTGGAGGTGAAGAAGAAGTGGTCCCACATTAAGGTGGAGATGGAGAAGAAGCGGTCCCACATTAAGGTGGAAGTGAAGGAGAAGGGGTCCCACATTAAGGTGGAGGTGAAGAAGAAGTGGTCCCACATTAAGGTGGAGGTGAAGAAGAAGCGGTCCCACATTAAGGTGGAAGTGAAGAAGAAGCGGTCCCACATTAAGGTGGAAGTGAAGAAGTGGTCCCACATTAAGGTGGACGTGAAGAAGAAGTGGTCCCACATTAAGGTGGAGGTGAAGAAGAAGTGGTCCCACATTAAGATGGAAGTGAAGAAGAAGTGGTCCCACATTAAGGTGGAAGTGAAGAAGAAGTGGTACCACATTAAGGTGGAGGTGAAGAAGAAGTGGTCCCACATTAAGGTGGAAGTGAAGAAGAAGTGGTCCCACATTAAGGTGGAAGTGAAGAAGTGGTCCCACATTAAGGTGGAAGTGAAGAAGAAGTGGTCCCACATTAAGGTGGATGAAGAAGAAGAAGTGATCCCACATTAAGGTGGAAGTGAAGAAGAAGTGGTCCCACATTAAGGTGGAAGTGAAGAAGAAGTGGTCCCACATTAAGGTGGAGGTGAAGAAGAAGTGGTCCCACATTAAGGTGGAGGTGAAGAAGAAGTGGTCCCACATTAAGGTGGAAGTGAAGAACAAGTGGTCCCACATTAAGGTGGAGGTGAAGAAGAAGTGGTCCCACATTAAGGTGGAGGTGAAGAAGAAGTGGTCCCACATTAAGGTGGAAGTGAAGAAGAAGTGGTCCCACATTAAGGTGGAGGTGAAGAAGAAGTGGTCCCACAGTAAGGTGGAGATGAAGAAGAAGTGGTCCCACATTAAGGTGGAAGTGAAGAAGAAGCGGTCCCACATTAAGGTGGAAGTGAAGAAGAAGCGGTCCCACATTAAGGTGGAAGTGAAGAAGAAGTGGTCCAACATTAAGGTGGTGAAGAAGAAGTGGTCCCACATTAAGGTGGAAGTGAAGAAGAAGTGGTCCCACATTAAGGTGGAAGTGAAGAAGAAGTGGTCCCACATTAAGGTGGAGGTGAAGAAGAAGTGGTCCCACAGTAAGGTGGAGATGAAGAAGAAGTGGTCCCACATTAAGGTGGAAGTGAAGAAGAAGCGGTCCCACATTAAGGTGGAAGTGAAGAAGAAGCGGTCCAACATTAAGGTGGAGGTGAAGAAGAAGTGGTCCCACATTAAGGTGGAAGTGAAGAAGAAGTGGTCCCACATTAAGGTGGATGTGAAGAAGAAGTGATCCCACATTAAGGTGGAAGTGAAGAAGAAGTGGTCCCACATTAAGGTGGAAGTGAAGAAGAAGTGGTCCAACATTAAGGTGGTGAAGAAGAAGTGGTCCCACATTAAGGTGGAGGTGAAGAAGAAGTGGTCCCACATTAAGGTGGAGGTGAAGAAGAAGTGGTCCCACATTAAGGTGGAAGTGAAGAAGAAGTGGTCCCACATTAAGGTGGAAGTGAAGAAGTGGTCCCACATTAAGGTGGTGAAGAAGAAGTGGTCCCACATTAAGATGGAAGTGAAGAAGAAGTGGTCCCACATTAAGGTGGAGGTGAAGAAGTGGTCCCACATTAAGGTGGAGGTGAAGAAGAAGTGGTCCCACATTAAGGTGGAAGTGAAGAACAAGTGGTCCCACATTAAGGTGGAGGTGAAGAAGAAGTGGTCCCACATTAAGGTGGAAGTGAAGAACAAGTGGTCCCACATTAAGATGGAAGTGAAGAAGAAGTGGTCCCACATTAAGGTGGAGGTGAAGAAGAAGTGGTCCCACATTAAGGTGGAAGTGAAGAAGAAGTGGTCCCACATTAAGGTGGAAGTGAAGAAGAAGCGGTCCCACATTAAGGTGGAAGTGAAGAAGAAGCGGTCCCACATTAAGGTGGAAGTGAAGAAGAAGTGGTCCCACATTAAGGTGGAGGTGAAGAAGAAGTGGTCCCACATTAAGGTGGAAGTGAAGAAGAAGTGGTCCCACATTAAGGTGGAAGTGAAGAAGAAGTGGTCCCACATTAAGGTGGAAGTGAAGAAGAAGTGGTCCCACATTAAGGTGGAGGTGAAGAAGAAGTGGTCCCACATTAAGGTGGAAGTGAAGAACAAGTGGTCCCACATTAAGGTGGAGGTGAAGAAGAAGTGGTCCCACATTAAGGTGGAAGTGAAGAACAAGTGGTCCCACATTAAGGTGGAGGTGAAGAAGAAGTGGTCCCACATTAAGGTGGAGGTGAAGAAGAAGTGGTCCCACATTAAGGTGGAAGTGAAGAAGAAGTGGTCCCACATTAAGGTGGAAGTGAAGAAGTGGTCCCACATTAAGGTGGAGGTGAAGAAGAAGTGGTCCCACATTAAGGTGGAGATGGAGAAGAAGCGGTCCCACATTAAGGTGGAAGTGAAGGAGAAGGGGTCCCACATTAAGGTGGAGGTGAAGAAGAAGTGGTCCCACATTAAGGTGGAGGTGAAGAAGAAGCGGTCCCACATTAAGGTGGAAGTGAAGAAGAAGCGGTCCCACATTAAGGTGGAAGTGAAGAAGTGGTCCCACATTAAGGTGGACGTGAAGAAGAAGTGGTCCCACATTAAGGTGGAGGTGAAGAAGAAGTGGTCCCACATTAAGATGGAAGTGAAGAAGAAGTGGTCCCACATTAAGGTGGAAGTGAAGAAGAAGTGGTACCACATTAAGGTGGAGGTGAAGAAGAAGTGGTCCCACATTAAGGTGGAAGTGAAGAAGAAGTGGTCCCACATTAAGGTGGAAGTGAAGAAGAAGTGGTCCCACATTAAGGTGGAAGTGAAGAAGTGGTCCCACATTAAGGTGGAAGTGAAGAAGAAGTGGTCCCACATTAAGGTGGATGAAGAAGAAGAAGTGATCCCACATTAAGGTGGAAGTGAAGAAGAAGTGGTCCCACATTAAGGTGGAAGTGAAGAAGAAGTGGTCCCACATTAAGGTGGAGGTGAAGAAGAAGTGGTCCCACATTAAGGTGGAAGTGAAGAAGAAGTGGTCCCACATTAAGGTGGAAGTGAAGAAGAAGTGGTCCCACATTAAGGTGGAAGTGAAGAAGAAGTGGTCCAACATTAAGGTGGTGAAGAAGAAGTGGTCCCACATTAAGGTGGAAGTGAAGAAGAAGTGGTCCCACATTAAGGTGGAATTGAAGAAGAAGTGGTCCCACATTAAGGTGGAGGTGAAGAAGAAGTGGTCCCACAGTAAGGTGGAGATGAAGAAGAAGTGGTCCAACATTAAGGTGGAAGTGAAGAAGAAGCGGTCCCACATTAAGGTGGAAGTGAAGAAGAAGCGGTCCAACATTAAGGTGGAGGTGAAGAAGAAGTGGTCCCACATTAAGGTGGAAGTGAAGAAGAAGTGGTCCCACATTAAGGTGGATGTGAAGAAGAAGTGATCCCACATTAAGGTGGAAGTGAAGAAGAAGTGGTCCCACATTAAGGTGGAAGTGAAGAAGAAGTGGTCCAACATTAAGGTGGTGAAGAAGAAGTGGTCCCACATTAAGGTGGAGGTGAAGAAGAAGTGGTCCCACATTAAGGTGGAAGTGAAGAAGAAGTGGTCCCACATTAAGGTGGAAGTGAAGAAGTGGTCCCACATTAAGGTGGTGAAGAAGAAGTGGTCCCACATTAAGATGGAAGTGAAGAAGAAGTGGTCCCACATTAAGGTGGAGGTGAAGAAGTGGTCCCACATTAAGGTGGAGGTGAAGAAGAAGTGGTCCCACATTAAGGTGGAGGTGAAGAAGCGGTCCCACATTAAGGTGGAAGTGAAGAAGAAGCGGTCCCACATTAAGGTGGAAGTGAAGAAGTGGTCCCACATTAAGGTGGAGGTGAAGAAGAAGTGGTCCCACATTAAGGTGGAGGTGAAGAAGAAGCGGTCCCACATTAAGGTGGAGGTGAAGAAGAAGTGGTCCCACATTAAGGTGGAAGTGAAGAAGAAATGGTCCCACATTAAGGTGGAAGTTAAGAAGAAGTGGTCCCACATTAAGGTGGAAGTGAAGAAGAAGTGGTCCCACATTAAGGTGGAAGTGAAGAAGAAGCGGTCCCACATTAAGGTGGAAGTGAAGAAGAAGCGGTCCCACATTAAGGTGGAAGTGAAGAAGAAGTGGTCCCACATTAAGGTGGAGGTGAAGAAGAAGTGGTCCCACATTAAGGTGGAAGTGAAGAAGAAGTGGTCCCACATTAAGGTGGAAGTGAAGAAGAAGTGGTCCCACATTAAGGTGGAAGTGAAGAAGAAGTGGTCCCACATTAAGGTGGAGGTGAAGAAGAAGTGGTCCCATATTAAGGTGGAAGTGAAGAACAAGTGGTCCCACATTAAGGTGGAGGTGAAGAAGAAGTGGTCCCACATTAAGGTGGAAGTGAAGAACAAGTGGTCCCACATTAAGGTGGAGGTGAAGAAGAAGTGGTCCCACATTAAGGTGGAGGTGAAGAAGAAGTGGTCCCACATTAAGGTGGAAGTGAAGAAGAAGTGGTCCCACATTAAGGTGGAAGTGAAGAAGTTGTCCCACATTAAGGTGGAGGTGAAGAAGAAGTGGTCCCACATTAAGGTGGAGATGGAGAAGAAGCGGTCCCACATTAAGGTGGAAGTGAAGAAGAAGCGGTCCCACATTAAGGTGGAAGTGAAGAAGTGGTCCCACATTAAGGTGGAGGTGAAGAAGAAGTGGTCCCACATTAAGGTGGAGGTGAAGAAGAAGCGGTCCCACATTAAGGTGGAGGTGAAGAAGAAGTGGTCCCACATTAAGGTGGAAGTGAAGAAGAAATGGTCCCACATTAAGGTGGAAGTTAAGAAGAAGTGGTCCCACATTAAGGTGGAAGTGAAGAAGAAGTGGTCCCACATTAAGGTGGAAGTGAAGAAGAAGCGGTCCCACATTAAGGTGGAAGTGAAGAAGAAGCGGTCCCACATTAAGGTGGAAGTGAAGAAGAAGTGGTCCCACATTAAGGTGGAGGTGAAGAAGAAGTGGTCCCACATTAAGGTGGAAGTGAAGAAGAAGTGGTCCCACATTAAGGTGGAAGTGAAGAAGAAGTGGTCCCACATTAAGGTGGAAGTGAAGAAGAAGTGGTCCCACATTAAGGTGGAGGTGAAGAAGAAGTGGTCCCACATTAAGGTGGAAGTGAAGAACAAGTGGTCCCACATTAAGGTGGAGGTGAAGAAGAAGTGGTCCCACATTAAGGTGGAAGTGAAGAACAAGTGGTCCCACATTAAGGTGGAGGTGAAGAAGAAGTGGTCCCACATTAAGGTGGAGGTGAAGAAGAAGTGGTCCCACATTAAGGTGGAAGTGAAGAAGAAGTGGTCCCACATTAAGGTGGAAGTGAAGAAGTTGTCCCACATTAAGGTGGAGGTGAAGAAGAAGTGGTCCCACATTAAGGTGGAGATGGAGAAGAAGCGGTCCCACATTAAGGTGGAAGTGAAGGAGAAGGGGTCCCACATTAAGGTGGAGGTGAAGAAGAAGTGGTCCCACATTAAGGTGGAGGTGAAGAAGAAGCGGTCCCACATTAAGGTGGAAGTGAAGAAGAAGCGGTCCCACATTAAGGTGGAAGTGAAGAAGTGGTCCCACATTAAGGTGGACGTGAAGAAGAAGTGGTCCCACATTAAGGTGGAGGTGAAGAAGAAGTGGTCCCACATTAAGATGGAAGTGAAGAAGAAGTGGTCCCACATTAAGGTGGAAGTGAAGAAGAAGTGGTACCACATTAAGGTGGAGGTGAAGAAGAAGTGGTCCCACATTAAGGTGGAAGTGAAGAAGAAGTGGTCCCACATTAAGGTGGAAGTGAAGAAGTGGTCCCACATTAAGGTGGAAGTGAAGAAGAAGTGGTCCCACATTAAGGTGGATGAAGAAGAAGAAGTGATCCCACATTAAGGTGGAAGTGAAGAAGAAGTGGTCCCACATTAAGGTGGAAGTGAAGAAGAAGTGGTCCCACATTAAGGTGGAGGTGAAGAAGAAGTGGTCCCACATTAAGGTGGAGGTGAAGAAGAAGTGGTCCCACATTAAGGTGGAAGTGAAGAACAAGTGGTCCCACATTAAGGTGGAGGTGAAGAAGAAGTGGTCCCACATTAAGGTGGAGGTGAAGAAGAAGTGGTCCCACATTAAGGTGGAAGTGAAGAAGAAGTGGTCCCACATTAAGGTGGAGGTGAAGAAGAAGTGGTCCCACAGTAAGGTGGAGATGAAGAAGAAGTGGTCCCACATTAAGGTGGAAGTGAAGAAGAAGCGGTCCCACATTAAGGTGGAAGTGAAGAAGAAGCGGTCCCACATTAAGGTGGAAGTGAAGAAGAAGTGGTCCAACATTAAGGTGGTGAAGAAGAAGTGGTCCCACATTAAGGTGGAAGTGAAGAAGAAGTGGTCCCACATTAAGGTGGAAGTGAAGAAGAAGTGGTCCCACATTAAGGTGGAGGTGAAGAAGAAGTGGTCCCACAGTAAGGTGGAGATGAAGAAGAAGTGGTCCCACATTAAGGTGGAAGTGAAGAAGAAGCGGTCCCACATTAAGGTGGAAGTGAAGAAGAAGCGGTCCAACATTAAGGTGGAGGTGAAGAAGAAGTGGTCCCACATTAAGGTGGAAGTGAAGAAGAAGTGGTCCCACATTAAGGTGGATGTGAAGAAGAAGTGATCCCACATTAAGGTGGAAGTGAAGAAGAAGTGGTCCCACATTAAGGTGGAAGTGAAGAAGAAGTGGTCCAACATTAAGGTGGTGAAGAAGAAGTGGTCCCACATTAAGGTGGAGGTGAAGAAGAAGTGGTCCCACATTAAGGTGGAGGTGAAGAAGAAGTGGTCCCACATTAAGGTGGAAGTGAAGAAGAAGTGGTCCCACATTAAGGTGGAAGTGAAGAAGTGGTCCCACATTAAGGTGGTGAAGAAGAAGTGGTCCCACATTAAGATGGAAGTGAAGAAGAAGTGGTCCCACATTAAGGTGGAGGTGAAGAAGTGGTCCCACATTAAGGTGGAGGTGAAGAAGAAGTGGTCCCACATTAAGGTGGAAGTGAAGAACAAGTGGTCCCACATTAAGGTGGAGGTGAAGAAGAAGTGGTCCCACATTAAGGTGGAAGTGAAGAACAAGTGGTCCCACATTAAGATGGAAGTGAAGAAGAAGTGGTCCCACATTAAGGTGGAGGTGAAGAAGAAGTGGTCCCACATTAAGGTGGAAGTGAAGAAGAAGTGGTCCCACATTAAGGTGGAAGTGAAGAAGAAGCGGTCCCACATTAAGGTGGAAGTGAAGAAGAAGCGGTCCCACATTAAGGTGGAAGTGAAGAAGAAGTGGTCCCACATTAAGGTGGAGGTGAAGAAGAAGTGGTCCCACATTAAGGTGGAAGTGAAGAAGAAGTGGTCCCACATTAAGGTGGAAGTGAAGAAGAAGTGGTCCCACATTAAGGTGGAAGTGAAGAAGAAGTGGTCCCACATTAAGGTGGAGGTGAAGAAGAAGTGGTCCCACATTAAGGTGGAAGTGAAGAACAAGTGGTCCCACATTAAGGTGGAGGTGAAGAAGAAGTGGTCCCACATTAAGGTGGAAGTGAAGAACAAGTGGTCCCACATTAAGGTGGAGGTGAAGAAGAAGTGGTCCCACATTAAGGTGGAGGTGAAGAAGAAGTGGTCCCACATTAAGGTGGAAGTGAAGAAGAAGTGGTCCCACATTAAGGTGGAAGTGAAGAAGTGGTCCCACATTAAGGTGGAGGTGAAGAAGAAGTGGTCCCACATTAAGGTGGAGATGGAGAAGAAGCGGTCCCACATTAAGGTGGAAGTGAAGGAGAAGGGGTCCCACATTAAGGTGGAGGTGAAGAAGAAGTGGTCCCACATTAAGGTGGAGGTGAAGAAGAAGCGGTCCCACATTAAGGTGGAAGTGAAGAAGAAGCGGTCCCACATTAAGGTGGAAGTGAAGAAGTGGTCCCACATTAAGGTGGACGTGAAGAAGAAGTGGTCCCACATTAAGGTGGAGGTGAAGAAGAAGTGGTCCCACATTAAGATGGAAGTGAAGAAGAAGTGGTCCCACATTAAGGTGGAAGTGAAGAAGAAGTGGTACCACATTAAGGTGGAGGTGAAGAAGAAGTGGTCCCACATTAAGGTGGAAGTGAAGAAGAAGTGGTCCCACATTAAGGTGGAAGTGAAGAAGAAGTGGTCCCACATTAAGGTGGAAGTGAAGAAGTGGTCCCACATTAAGGTGGAAGTGAAGAAGAAGTGGTCCCACATTAAGGTGGATGAAGAAGAAGAAGTGATCCCACATTAAGGTGGAAGTGAAGAAGAAGTGGTCCCACATTAAGGTGGAAGTGAAGAAGAAGTGGTCCCACATTAAGGTGGAGGTGAAGAAGAAGTGGTCCCACATTAAGGTGGAAGTGAAGAAGAAGTGGTCCCACATTAAGGTGGAAGTGAAGAAGAAGTGGTCCCACATTAAGGTGGAAGTGAAGAAGAAGTGGTCCAACATTAAGGTGGTGAAGAAGAAGTGGTCCCACATTAAGGTGGAAGTGAAGAAGAAGTGGTCCCACATTAAGGTGGAATTGAAGAAGAAGTGGTCCCACATTAAGGTGGAGGTGAAGAAGAAGTGGTCCCACAGTAAGGTGGAGATGAAGAAGAAGTGGTCCAACATTAAGGTGGAAGTGAAGAAGAAGCGGTCCCACATTAAGGTGGAAGTGAAGAAGAAGCGGTCCAACATTAAGGTGGAGGTGAAGAAGAAGTGGTCCCACATTAAGGTGGAAGTGAAGAAGAAGTGGTCCCACATTAAGGTGGATGTGAAGAAGAAGTGATCCCACATTAAGGTGGAAGTGAAGAAGAAGTGGTCCCACATTAAGGTGGAAGTGAAGAAGAAGTGGTCCAACATTAAGGTGGTGAAGAAGAAGTGGTCCCACATTAAGGTGGAGGTGAAGAAGAAGTGGTCCCACATTAAGGTGGAAGTGAAGAAGAAGTGGTCCCACATTAAGGTGGAAGTGAAGAAGTGGTCCCACATTAAGGTGGTGAAGAAGAAGTGGTCCCACATTAAGATGGAAGTGAAGAAGAAGTGGTCCCACATTAAGGTGGAGGTGAAGAAGTGGTCCCACATTAAGGTGGAGGTGAAGAAGAAGTGGTCCCACATTAAGGTGGAGGTGAAGAAGCGGTCCCACATTAAGGTGGAAGTGAAGAAGAAGCGGTCCCACATTAAGGTGGAAGTGAAGAAGTGGTCCCACATTAAGGTGGAGGTGAAGAAGAAGTGGTCCCACATTAAGGTGGAGGTGAAGAAGAAGCGGTCCCACATTAAGGTGGAGGTGAAGAAGAAGTGGTCCCACATTAAGGTGGAAGTGAAGAAGAAATGGTCCCACATTAAGGTGGAAGTTAAGAAGAAGTGGTCCCACATTAAGGTGGAAGTGAAGAAGAAGTGGTCCCACATTAAGGTGGAAGTGAAGAAGAAGCGGTCCCACATTAAGGTGGAAGTGAAGAAGAAGCGGTCCCACATTAAGGTGGAAGTGAAGAAGAAGTGGTCCCACATTAAGGTGGAGGTGAAGAAGAAGTGGTCCCACATTAAGGTGGAAGTGAAGAAGAAGTGGTCCCACATTAAGGTGGAAGTGAAGAAGAAGTGGTCCCACATTAAGGTGGAAGTGAAGAAGAAGTGGTCCCACATTAAGGTGGAGGTGAAGAAGAAGTGGTCCCATATTAAGGTGGAAGTGAAGAACAAGTGGTCCCACATTAAGGTGGAGGTGAAGAAGAAGTGGTCCCACATTAAGGTGGAAGTGAAGAACAAGTGGTCCCACATTAAGGTGGAGGTGAAGAAGAAGTGGTCCCACATTAAGGTGGAGGTGAAGAAGAAGTGGTCCCACATTAAGGTGGAAGTGAAGAAGAAGTGGTCCCACATTAAGGTGGAAGTGAAGAAGTTGTCCCACATTAAGGTGGAGGTGAAGAAGAAGTGGTCCCACATTAAGGTGGAGATGGAGAAGAAGCGGTCCCACATTAAGGTGGAAGTGAAGAAGAAGCGGTCCCACATTAAGGTGGAAGTGAAGAAGTGGTCCCACATTAAGGTGGAGGTGAAGAAGAAGTGGTCCCACATTAAGGTAGAGGTGAAGAAGAAGCGGTCCCACATTAAGGTGGAGGTGAAGAAGAAGTGGTCCCACATTAAGGTGGAAGTGAAGAAGAAATGGTCCCACATTAAGGTGGAAGTTAAGAAGAAGTGGTCCCACATTAAGGTGGAAGTGAAGAAGAAGTGGTCCCACATTAAGGTGGAAGTGAAGAAGAAGCGGTCCCACATTAAGGTGGAAGTGAAGAAGAAGCGGTCCCACATTAAGGTGGAAGTGAAGAAGAAGTGGTCCCACATTAAGGTGGAGGTGAAGAAGAAGTGGTCCCACATTAAGGTGGAAGTGAAGAAGAAGTGGTCCCACATTAAGGTGGAAGTGAAGAAGAAGTGGTCCCACATTAAGGTGGAAGTGAAGAAGAAGTGGTCCCACATTAAGGTGGAGGTGAAGAAGAAGTGGTCCCACATTAAGGTGGAAGTGAAGAACAAGTGGTCCCACATTAAGGTGGAGGTGAAGAAGAAGTGGTCCCACATTAAGGTGGAAGTGAAGAACAAGTGGTCCCACATTAAGGTGGAGGTGAAGAAGAAGTGGTCCCACATTAAGGTGGAGGTGAAGAAGAAGTGGTCCCACATTAAGGTGGAAGTGAAGAAGAAGTGGTCCCACATTAAGGTGGAAGTGAAGAAGTTGTCCCACATTAAGGTGGAGGTGAAGAAGAAGTGGTCCCACATTAAGGTGGAGATGGAGAAGAAGCGGTCCCACATTAAGGTGGAAGTGAAGGAGAAGGGGTCCCACATTAAGGTGGAGGTGAAGAAGAAGTGGTCCCACATTAAGGTGGAGGTGAAGAAGAAGCGGTCCCACATTAAGGTGGAAGTGAAGAAGAAGCGGTCCCACATTAAGGTGGAAGTGAAGAAGTGGTCCCACATTAAGGTGGACGTGAAGAAGAAGTGGTCCCACATTAAGGTGGAGGTGAAGAAGAAGTGGTCCCACATTAAGATGGAAGTGAAGAAGAAGTGGTCCCACATTAAGGTGGAAGTGAAGAAGAAGTGGTACCACATTAAGGTGGAGGTGAAGAAGAAGTGGTCCCACATTAAGGTGGAAGTGAAGAAGAAGTGGTCCC
This sequence comes from Odontesthes bonariensis, assembly GCF_027942865.1. NCBI lineage: Eukaryota > Metazoa > Chordata > Actinopteri > Atheriniformes > Atherinopsidae > Odontesthes > Odontesthes bonariensis. Next base: position 38,159,784 of record NC_134519.1, read on the forward strand.
ACATTAAGGTGGAAGTGAAGAAGTGGTCCCACATTAAGGTGGAAGTGAAGAAGAAGTGGTCCCACATTAAGGTGGATGAAGAAGAAGAAGTGATCCCACATTAAGGTGGAAGTGAAGAAGAAGTGGTCCCACATTAAGGTGGAAGTGAAGAAGAAGTGGTCCCACATTAAGGTGGAGGTGAAGAAGAAGTGGTCCCACATTAAGGTGGAGGTGAAGAAGAAGTGGTCCCACATTAAGGTGGAAGTGAAGAACAAGTGGTCCCACATTAAGGTGGAGGTGAAGAAGAAGTGGTCCCACATTAAGGTGGAGGTGAAGAAGAAGTGGTCCCACATTAAGGTGGAAGTGAAGAAGAAGTGGTCCCACATTAAGGTGGAAGTGAAGAAGTGGTCCCACATTAAGGTGGAGGTGAAGAAGAAGTGGTCCCACATTAAGGTGGAGATGGAGAAGAAGCGGTCCCACATTAAGGTGGAAGTGAAGGAGAAGGGGTCCCACATTAAGGTGGAGGTGAAGAAGAAGTGGTCCCACATTAAGGTGGAGGTGAAGAAGAAGCGGTCCCACATTAAGGTGGAAGTGAAGAAGAAGCGGTCCCACATTAAGGTGGAAGTGAAGAAGTGGTCCCACATTAAGGTGGACGTGAAGAAGAAGTGGTCCCACATTAAGGTGGAGGTGAAGAAGAAGTGGTCCCACATTAAGATGGAAGTGAAGAAGAAGTGGTCCCACATTAAGGTGGAAGTGAAGAAGAAGTGGTACCACATTAAGGTGGAGGTGAAGAAGAAGTGGTCCCACATTAAGGTGGAAGTGAAGAAGAAGTGGTCCCACATTAAGGTGGAAGTGAAGAAGAAGTGGTCCCACATTAAGGTGGAAGTGAAGAAGTGGTCCCACATTAAGGTGGAAGTGAAGAAGAAGTGGTCCCACATTAAGGTGGATGAAGAAGAAGAAGTGATCCCACATTAAGGTGGAAGTGAAGAAGAAGTGGTCCCACATTAAGGTGGAAGTGAAGAAGAAGTGGTCCCACATTAAGGTGGAGGTGAAGAAGAAGTGGTCCCACATTAAGGTGGAAGTGAAGAAGAAGTGGTCCCACATTAAGGTGGAAGTGAAGAAGAAGTGGTCCCACATTAAGGTGGAAGTGAAGAAGAAGTGGTCCAACATTAAGGTGGTGAAGAAGAAGTGGTCCCACATTAAGGTGGAAGTGAAGAAGAAGTGGTCCCACATTAAGGTGGAATTGAAGAAGAAGTGGTCCCACATTAAGGTGGAGGTGAAGAAGAAGTGGTCCCACAGTAAGGTGGAGATGAAGAAGAAGTGGTCCCACATTAAGGTGGAAGTGAAGAAGAAGCGGTCCCACATTAAGGTGGAAGTGAAGAAGAAGCGGTCCAACATTAAGGTGGAGGTGAAGAAGAAGTGGTCCCACATTAAGGTGGAAGTGAAGAAGAAGTGGTCCCACATTAAGGTGGATGTGAAGAAGAAGTGATCCCACATTAAGGTGGAAGTGAAGAAGAAGTGGTCCCACATTAAGGTGGAAGTGAAGAAGAAGTGGTCCAACATTAAGGTGGTGAAGAAGAAGTGGTCCCACATTAAGGTGGAGGTGAAGAAGAAGTGGTCCCACATTGAGGTGGAAGTGAAGAAGAAGTGGTCCCACATTAAGGTGGAAGTGAAGAAGAAGTGGTCCCACATTAAGGTGGAAGTGAAGAAGAAGTGGTCCCACATTAAGGTGGAAGTGAAGAAGAAGTGGTCCAACATTAAGGTGGTGAAGAAGAAGTGGTCCCACATTAAGGTGGAGGTGAAGAAGAAGTGGTCCCACATTAAGGTGGAAGTGAAGAAGAAGTGGTCCCACATTAAGGTGGAAGTGAAGAAGTGGTCCCACATTAAGGTGGTGAAGAAGAAGTGGTCCCACATTAAGATGGAAGTGAAGAAGAAGTGGTCCCACATTAAGGTGGAGGTGAAGAAGTGGTCCCACATTAAGGTGGAGGTGAAGAAGAAGTGGTCCCACATTAAGGTGGAGGTGAAGAAGCGGTCCCACATTAAGGTGGAAGTGAAGAAGAAGCGGTCCCACATTAAGGTGGAAGTGAAGAAGAAGCGGTCCCACATTAAGGTGGAAGTGAAGAAGTGGTCCCACATTAAGGTGGAGGTGAAGAAGAAGTGGTCCCACATTAAGGTGGAGGTGAAGAAGAAGCGGTCCCACATTAAGGTGGAGGTGAAGAAGAAGTGGTCCCACATTAAGGTGGAAGTGAAGAAGAAATGGTCCCACATTAAGGTGGAAGTTAAGAAGAAGTGGTCCCACATTAAGGTGGAAGTGAAGAAGAAGTGGTCCCACATTAAGGTGGAAGTGAAGAAGAAGCGGTCCCACATTAAGGTGGAAGTGAAGAAGAAGCGGTCCCACATTAAGGTGGAAGTGAAGAAGAAGTGGTCCCACATTAAGGTGGAGGTGAAGAAGAAGTGGTCCCACATTAAGGTGGAAGTGAAGAAGAAGTGGTCCCACATTAAGGTGGAAGTGAAGAAGAAGTGGTCCCACATTAAGGTGGAAGTGAAGAAGAAGTGGTCCCACATTAAGGTGGAGGTGAAGAAGAAGTGGTCCCACATTAAGGTGGAAGTGAAGAACAAGTGGTCCCACATTAAGGTGGAGGTGAAGAAGAAGTGGTCCCACATTAAGGTGGAAGTGAAGAACAAGTGGTCCCACATTAAGGTGGAGGTGAAGAAGAAGTGGTCCCACATTAAGGTGGAGGTGAAGAAGAAGTGGTCCCACATTAAGGTGGAAGTGAAGAAGAAGTGGTCCCACATTAAGGTGGAAGTGAAGAAGTTGTCCCACATTAAGGTGGAGGTGAAGAAGAAGTGGTCCCACATTAAGGTGGAGATGGAGAAGAAGCGGTCCCACATTAAGGTGGAAGTGAAGAAGAAGCGGTCCCACATTAAGGTGGAAGTGAAGAAGTGGTCCCACATTAAGGTGGAGGTGAAGAAGAAGTGGTCCCACATTAAGGTGGAGGTGAAGAAGAAGCGGTCCCACATTAAGGTGGAGGTGAAGAAGAAGTGGTCCCACATTAAGGTGGAAGTGAAGAAGAAATGGTCCCACATTAAGGTGGAAGTTAAGAAGAAGTGGTCCCACATTAAGGTGGAAGTGAAGAAGAAGTGGTCCCACATTAAGGTGGAAGTGAAGAAGAAGCGGTCCCACATTAAGGTGGAAGTGAAGAAGAAGCGGTCCCACATTAAGGTGGAAGTGAAGAAGAAGTGGTCCCACATTAAGGTGGAGGTGAAGAAGAAGTGGTCCCACATTAAGGTGGAAGTGAAGAAGAAGTGGTCCCACATTAAGGTGGAAGTGAAGAAGAAGTGGTCCCACATTAAGGTGGAAGTGAAGAAGAAGTGGTCCCACATTAAGGTGGAGGTGAAGAAGAAGTGGTCCCACATTAAGGTGGAAGTGAAGAACAAGTGGTCCCACATTAAGGTGGAGGTGAAGAAGAAGTGGTCCCACATTAAGGTTGAAGTGAAGAACAAGTGGTCCCACATTAAGGTGGAGGTGAAGAAGAAGTGGTCCCACATTAAGGTGGAGGTGAAGAAGAAGTGGTCCCACATTAAGGTGGAAGTGAAGAAGAAGTGGTCCCACATTAAGGTGGAAGTGAAGAAGTTGTCCCACATTAAGGTGGAGGTGAAGAAGAAGTGGTCCCACATTAAGGTGGAGATGGAGAAGAAGCGGTCCCACATTAAGGTGGAAGTGAAGGAGAAGGGGTCCCACATTAAGGTGGAGGTGAAGAAGAAGTGGTCCCACATTAAGGTGGAGGTGAAGAAGAAGCGGTCCCACATTAAGGTGGAAGTGAAGAAGAAGCGGTCCCACATTAAGGTGGAAGTGAAGAAGTGGTCCCACATTAAGGTGGACGTGAAGAAGAAGTGGTCCCACATTAAGGTGGAGGTGAAGAAGAAGTGGTCCCACATTAAGATGGAAGTGAAGAAGAAGTGGTCCCACATTAAGGTGGAAGTGAAGAAGAAGTGGTACCACATTAAGGTGGAGGTGAAGAAGAAGTGGTCCCACATTAAGGTGGAAGTGAAGAAGAAGTGGTCCCACATTAAGGTGGAAGTGAAGAAGTGGTCCCACATTAAGGTGGAAGTGAAGAAGAAGTGGTCCCACATTAAGGTGGATGAAGAAGAAGAAGTGATGCCACATTAAGGTGGAAGTGAAGAAGAAGTGGTCCCACATTAAGGTGGAAGTGAAGAAGAAGTGGTCCCACATTAAGGTGGAGGTGAAGAAGAAGTGGTCCCACATTAAGGTGGAAGTGAAGAAGAAGTGGTCCCACATTAAGGTGGAAGTGAAGAAGAAGTGGTCCCACATTAAGGTGGAGGTGAAGAAGTGGTCCCACATTAAGGTGGAGGTGAAGAAGAAGTGGTCCCACATTAAGGTGGAGGTGAAGAAGCGGTCCCACATTAAGGTGGAGGTGAAGAAGAAGTGGTCCCACATTAAGGTGGAGGTGAAGAAGTGGTCCCACATTAAGGTGGAGGTGAAGAAGAAGTGGTCCCACATTAAGGTGGAGGTGAAGAAGCGGTCCCACATTAAGGTGGAAGTGAAGAAGAAGCGGTCCCACATTAAGGTGGAAGTGAAGAAGAAGCGGTCCCACATTAAGGTGGAAGTGAAGAAGTGGTCCCACATTAAGGTGGAGGTGAAGAAGAAGTGGTCCCACATTAAGGTGGAGGTGAAGAAGAAGCGGTCCCACATTAAGGTGGAGGTGAAGAAGAAGTGGTCCCACATTAAGGTGGAAGTGAAGAAGAAATGGTCCCACATTAAGGTGGAAGTTAAGAAGAAGTGGTCCCACATTAAGGTGGAAGTGAAGAAGAAGTGGTCCCACATTAAGGTGGAAGTGAAGAAGAAGCGGTCCCACATTAAGGTGGAAGTGAAGAAGAAGCGGTCCCACATTAAGGTGGAAGTGAAGAAGAAGTGGTCCCACATTAAGGTGGAGGTGAAGAAGAAGTGGTCCCACATTAAGGTGGAAGTGAAGAAGAAGTGGTCCCACATTAAGGTGGAAGTGAAGAAGAAGTGGTCCCACATTAAGGTGGAAGTGAAGAAGAAGTGGTCCCACATTAAGGTGGAGGTGAAGAAGAAGTGGTCCCACATTAAGGTGGAAGTGAAGAACAAGTGGTCCCACATTAAGGTGGAGGTGAAGAAGAAGTGGTCCCACATTAAGGTGGAAGTGAAGAACAAGTGGTCCCACATTAAGGTGGAGGTGAAGAAGAAGTGGTCCCACATTAAGGTGGAGGTGAAGAAGAAGTGGTCCCACATTAAGGTGGAAGTGAAGAAGAAGTGGTCCCACATTAAGGTGGAAGTGAAGAAGTTGTCCCACATTAAGGTGGAGGTGAAGAAGAAGTGGTCCCACATTAAGGTGGAGATGGAGAAGAAGCGGTCCCACATTAAGGTGGAAGTGAAGAAGAAGCGGTCCCACATTAAGGTGGAAGTGAAGAAGTGGTCCCACATTAAGGTGGAGGTGAAGAAGAAGTGGTCCCACATTAAGGTGGAGGTGAAGAAGAAGCGGTCCCACATTAAGGTGGAGGTGAAGAAGAAGTGGTCCCACATTAAGGTGGAAGTGAAGAAGAAATGGTCCCACATTAAGGTGGAAGTTAAGAAGAAGTGGTCCCACATTAAGGTGGAAGTGAAGAAGAAGTGGTCCCACATTAAGGTGGAAGTGAAGAAGAAGCGGTCCCACATTAAGGTGGAAGTGAAGAAGAAGCGGTCCCACATTAAGGTGGAAGTGAAGAAGAAGTGGTCCCACATTAAGGTGGAGGTGAAGAAGAAGTGGTCCCACATTAAGGTGGAAGTGAAGAAGAAGTGGTCCCACATTAAGGTGGAAGTGAAGAAGAAGTGGTCCCACATTAAGGTGGAAGTGAAGAAGAAGTGGTCCCACATTAAGGTGGAGGTGAAGAAGAAGTGGTCCCACATTAAGGTGGAAGTGAAGAACAAGTGGTCCCACATTAAGGTGGAGGTGAAGAAGAAGTGGTCCCACATTAAGGTTGAAGTGAAGAACAAGTGGTCCCACATTAAGGTGGAGGTGAAGAAGAAGTGGTCCCACATTAAGGTGGAGGTGAAGAAGAAGTGGTCCCACATTAAGGTGGAAGTGAAGAAGAAGTGGTCCCACATTAAGGTGGAAGTGAAGAAGTTGTCCCACATTAAGGTGGAGGTGAAGAAGAAGTGGTCCCACATTAAGGTGGAGATGGAGAAGAAGCGGTCCCACATTAAGGTGGAAGTGAAGGAGAAGGGGTCCCACATTAAGGTGGAGGTGAAGAAGAAGTGGTCCCACATTAAGGTGGAGGTGAAGAAGAAGCGGTCCCACATTAAGGTGGAAGTGAAGAAGAAGCGGTCCCACATTAAGGTGGAAGTGAAGAAGTGGTCCCACATTAAGGTGGACGTGAAGAAGAAGTGGTCCCACATTAAGGTGGAGGTGAAGAAGAAGTGGTCCCACATTAAGATGGAAGTGAAGAAGAAGTGGTCCCACATTAAGGTGGAAGTGAAGAAGAAGTGGTACCACATTAAGGTGGAGGTGAAGAAGAAGTGGTCCCACATTAAGGTGGAAGTGAAGAAGAAGTGGTCCCACATTAAGGTGGAAGTGAAGAAGTGGTCCCACATTAAGGTGGAAGTGAAGAAGAAGTGGTCCCACATTAAGGTGGATGAAGAAGAAGAAGTGATGCCACATTAAGGTGGAAGTGAAGAAGAAGTGGTCCCACATTAAGGTGGAAGTGAAGAAGAAGTGGTCCCACATTAAGGTGGAGGTGAAGAAGAAGTGGTCCCACATTAAGGTGGAAGTGAAGAAGAAGTGGTCCCACATTAAGGTGGAAGTGAAGAAGAAGTGGTCCCACATTAAGGTGGAAGTGAAGAAGAAGTGGTCCAACATTAAGGTGGTGAAGAAGAAGTGGTCCCACATTAAGGTGGAAGTGAAGAAGAAGTGGTCCCACATTAAGGTGGAAGTGAAGAAGAAGTGGTCCCACATTAAGGTGGAGGTGAAGAAGAAGTGGTCCCACAGTAAGGTGGAGATGAAGAAGAAGTGGTCCCACATTAAGGTGGAAGTGAAGAAGAAGCGGTCCCACATTAAGGTGGAAGTGAAGAAGAAGCGGTCCAACATTAAGGTGGAGGTGAAGAAGAAGCGGTCCCACATTAAGGTGGAAGTGAAGAAGAAGTGGTCCCACATTAAGGTGGATGTGAAGAAGAAGTGATCCCACATTAAGGTGGAAGTGAAGAAGAAGTGGTCCCACATTAAGGTGGAAGTGAAGAAGAAGTGGTCCAACATTAAGGTGGTGAAGAAGAAGTGGTCCCACATTAAGGTGGAGGTGAAGAAGAAGTGGTCCCACATTAAGGTGGAGGTGAAGAAGAAGTGGTCCCACATTAAGGTGGAAGTGAAGAAGAAGTGGTCCCACATTAAGGTGGAAGTGAAGAAGTGGTCCCACATTAAGGTGGTGAAGAAGAAGTGGTCCCACATTAAGATGGAAGTGAAGAAGAAGTGGTCCCACATTAAGGTGGAGGTGAAGAAGTGGTCCCACATTAAGGTGGAGGTGAAGAAGAAGTGGTCCCACATTAAGGTGGAAGTGAAGAACAAGTGGTCCCACATTAAGGTGGAGGTGAAGAAGAAGTGGTCCCACATTAAGGTGGAAGTGAAGAACAAGTGGTCCCACATTAAGATGGAAGTGAAGAAGAAGTGGTCCCACATTAAGGTGGATGTGAAGAAGAAGTGATCCCACATTAAGGTGGAAGTGAAGAAGAAGTGGTCCCACATTAAGGCCCAATCCCAATTCTATTTTCTACCCCTTCGCCTACCCCTCTTCCCTACCCCTCGCCCCTTCAAACGGAGGGGTAGGCGTAGGGCTAAGAATGTCACCCCTTCGAATTGGGACAGCACTTCACACCCACGAACGTAATTAGTCCGCGCCGTCAGTTGTTACGTAACCAAAAGCGACAGCTTTAGCCAGAAGTAAACAAACATGACCGGTGCTGTGGTGTTCGCGCTCTCCTGGGCTATTCGGATATTTTTTTGAAATATCTGCGTTGAATCGACGGAGTGCCATCAGGCAAAGGCGTCTTCGACATCTGGGAGCATTGCTGGATCTTGTTACGGTATGTAGAATTATAAATTAATACAAATAACGCGTGTGAGTGAGCAGCTGACGCTTCCAGAGCCGGCGTGTGAATATGATAATGTCTGTGTGTGTTTGAAAGTGCTTCTAACTGTACATTTGTGATATCGTGTAATATAGAAACAATTTGCTTGTCTCGTTGGATTTGCTGATTTATTGACTGGAGTAGTATCCTAACCTGGCTAACCTAGCTGAAAACATAAGCTAACGTTTAGCCTTTGTTACTCGCCTCGTTCCGTTTGGGATAAACATGCAGCTCATGCGTTTCTGAAGCGGTTTTCTTTGTACCAGGTTCAGATTTGATGACTTAAATAAATGCACTGCATTGTGTGTGCTATCACTGTGTTGGTTTGGGAGGATAAAAGCCTGATCTTTCCATGTTTTTCTTTCCATCAGACGGGTCGTCCTACAAATTATTGCCCATTGGACCACAACATGTACCCCAATTTTTTTGTTATCCCTTGTATAATAAATCTCTTCATACCAATATCCGTTCCAGTCGTTCATATGATGTTGATGTGATAATCATGCTCACAAACCTTTTGTCCTTAATTTATTTTATTAGGCTCACATTACAGACTGGTAAGGCAGCTTATTTTCAGAAATAGTGCAAATAACAGCTTAAAGTGTCTGCTGTAAAGTGTCTGCTGCAAATATGGACAATAAACAGTATGAATATAAACAGTATGAATATAAACGGGCAACAGTGCAATCATCGAGAACGAGATGACCGGAGCAGGAACAGCGGAGGGCGCATCGGAGGTGCTGCATGGGCTCAGCGATGTTCTATAAACAGCATAGTTTGGCACGACATTATAGCATGCACTTTCATCCATTGTAAAAAATTAAAAAAAGGTGTTTCAGAATGCGGTAGTGGTGGCTGTGTGTACAATAGGTGCATGGCGCATCAACTCACCGTAAAGTTTGTCTATCATGCGCTCAAACAGAGCTAAAAAGCGCTCCGTTTTCTGCTCGTGGCGCTTCTGCTCCTTCAGGCTCTCCTGTATCAGGTAATCCATTATGGGATTGGACTTCCTACTTCTTTTTGGGGATGGGGATGACTTTAGAAACAGATCTTCGTTTTCGGCGCTAAACCTGATCAGGCTCTTTGTGCTTGAGTCCCTGTGAATCAGTCACGTATATGAATACTTGTGATAATAGGTAGCGAAATGACGCTCAAAAGGAACTTCTCTATGGTTAACCAATTACATTGCTTGTAAATACTCATGTTACAATTTAAAAAAAACAACTCTTTCGCAGCACCTTCACATGCATTGACCGATTACTCATGTAAAATAGCGACTTTTCCCATGTGCGTTTATAAGAGAAAATAACTACACATTACCACCATGTTAAACTCACACAATACACCAGTTATCACAACCTAAAATGATTAAAACAGTTAAATTATGGCAAAAAAAAAAGTAGAAGAACTTACATTTGTGTGGTGCTCTTGCTTCTGCCATTTTTAAAAGACTCGCGATCTCCCGGTAGTCGCGTTGTATTCTGGGAAATATATCATACCCCTTCAAACGGAGTCTGCCTGGCCGAACCCCTCCGTTTCAAGGGCTACAACGGAGGGGTAGGGCTAAGGGGAAGGGCTTTGGAAGAGCATTGGGACAACACTACCTCTTCACGTGAACGCGCAAAACGGAGGGGAAGGGGTAAGGGGTAGGGCCAAGGGGTGAATTGGGATTGGGCCTAAGATGGAAGTGAAGAAGAAGTGGTCCCACATTAAGGTGGATGTGAAGAAGAAGTGATCCCACATTAAGGTGGAAGTGAAGAAGAAGTGGTCCCACATTAAGGTGGAAGTGAAGAAGAAGTGGTCCAACATTAAGGTGGTGAAGAAGAAGTGGTCCCACATTAAGGTGGAGGTGAAGAAGAAGTGGTCCCACATTAAGGTGGAAGTGAAGAAGAAGTGGTCCCACATTAAGGTGGAGGTGAAGAAGAAGTGGTCCCACATTAAGGTGGAGATGGAGAAGAAGCGGTCCCACATTAAGGTGGAAGTGAAGGAGAAGGGGTCCCACATTAAGGTGGAGGTGAAGAAGAAGTGGTCCCACATTAAGGTGGAGGTGAAGAAGAAGCGGTCCCACATTAAGGTGGAAGTGAAGAAGAAGCGGTCCCACATTAAGGTGGAAGTGAAGAAGTGGTCCCACATTAAGGTGGACGTGAAGAAGAAGTGGTCCCACATTAAGGTGGAGGTGAAGAAGAAGTGGTCCCACATTAAGATGGAAGTGAAGAAGAAGTGGTCCCACATTAAGGTGGAAGTGAAGAAGAAGTGGTCCCACATTAAGGTGGAGGTGAAGAAGAAGTGGTCCCACATTAAGGTGGAGGTGAAGAAGAAGTGGTCCCACATTAAGGTGGAAGTGAAGAAGAAGTGGTCCCACATTAAGGTGGAAGTGAAGAAGAAGTGGTCCCACATTAAGGTGGAAGTGAAGAAGCGGTCCCACATTAAGGTGGAAGTGAAGAAGAAGTGGTCCCACATTAAGGTGGAGGTGAAGAAGAAGAAGTGATCCCACATTAAGGTGGAAGTGAAGAAGAAGTGGTCCCACATTAAGGTGGAAGTGAAGAAGAAGTGGTCCCACATTAAGGTGGAGGTGAAGAAGAAGTGGTCCCACATTAAGGTGGAAGTGAAGAAGAAGTGGTCCCACATTAAGGTGGAAGTGAAGAAGAAGTGGTCCCACATTAAGGTGGAAGTGAAGAAGAAGTGGTCCAACATTAAGGTGGTGAAGAAGAAGTGGTCCCACATTAAGGTGGAGGTGAAGAAGAAGTGGTCCCACATTAAGGTGGAAGTGAAGAAGAAGCGGTCCCACATTAAGGTGGAAGTGAAGAAGAAGCGGTCCCACATTAAGGTGGAGGTGAAGAAGAAGTGGTCCCACAGTAAGGTGGAGATGAAGAAGAAGTGGTCCCACATTAAGGTGGAAGTGAAGAAGAAGCGGTCCCACATTAAGGTGGAAGTGAAGAAGAAGCGGTCCAACATTAAGGTGGAGGTGAAGAAGAAGCGGTCCCACATTAAGGTGGAAGTGAAGAAGAAGTGGTCCCACATTAAGGTGGATGTGAAGAAGAAGTGATCCCACATTAAGGTGGAAGTGAAGAAGAAGTGGTCCCACATTAAGGTGGAAGTGAAGAAGAAGTGGTCCAACATTAAGGTGGTGAAGAAGAAGTGGTCCCACATTAAGGTGGAGGTGAAGAAGAAGTGGTCCCACATTAAGGTGGAGGTGAAGAAGAAGTGGTCCCACATTAAGGTGGAAGTGAAGAAGAAGTGGTCCCACATTAAGGTGGAAGTGAAGAAGTGGTCCCACATTAAGGTGGTGAAGAAGAAGTGGTCCCACATTAAGATGGAAGTGAAGAAGAAGTGGTCCCACATTAAGGTGGAGGTGAAGAAGTGGTCCCACATTAAGGTGGAGGTGAAGAAGAAGTGGTCCCACATTAAGGTGGAAGTGAAGAACAAGTGGTCCCACATTAAGGTGGAGGTGAAGAAGAAGTGGTCCCACATTAAGGTGGAAGTGAAGAACAAGTGGTCCCACATTAAGATGGAAGTGAAGAAGAAGTGGTCCCACATTAAGGTGGAGGTGAAGAAGAAGTGGTCCCACATTAAGGTGGAAGTGAAGAAGAAGTGGTCCCACATTAAGGTGGAGGTGAAGAAGAAGTGGTCCCACATTAAGGTGGAGATGGAGAAGAAGCGGTCCCACATTAAGGTGGAAGTGAAGAAGAAGGGGTCCCACATTAAGGTGGAGGTGAAGAAGAAGTGGTCCCACATTAAGGTGGAGGTGAAGAAGCGGTCCCACATTAAGGTGGAAGTGAAGAAGAAGCGGTCCCACATTAAGGTGGAAGTGAAGAAGAAGCGGTCCCACATTAAGGTGGAAGTGAAGAAGTGGTCCCACATTAAGGTGGAGGTGAAGAAGAAGTGGTCCCACATTAAGGTGGAAGTGAAGAAGAAGCGGTCCCACATTAAGGTGGAGGTGAAGAAGAAGTGGTCCCACATTAAGGTGGAGGTGAAGAAGAAGTGGTCCCACATTAAGATGGAGGTGAAGAAGAAGTGGTCCCACATTAAGGTGGAAGTGAAGAAGAAGTGGTCCCACATTAAGGTGGAGGTGAAGAAGAAGTGGTCCAACATTATGTGGTGAAGAAGAAGTGGTCCCACATTAAGATGGAAGTGAAGAAGAAGTGGTCCCACATTAAGGTGGATGTGAAGAAGAAGTGGTCCCACATTAAGGTGGAAGTGAAGAAGAAGTGGTCCCACATTAAGGTGGATGTGAAGAAGAAGTGGTCCCACATTAAGGTGGAAGTGAAGAAGAAGTGGTCCCACATTAAGATGGAAGTGAAGAGGAAGTGGTCCCACATTAAGGTGGAGGTGAAGAAGAAGTGGTCCCACATTAAGGTGGAAGTGAAGAAGAAGTGGTCCCACATTAAGGTGGATGTGAAGAAGAAGTGGTCCCACATTAAGGTGGAAGTGAAGAAGAAGTGGTCCCACATTAAGATGGAAGTGAAGAAGAAGTGGTCCCACATTAAGGTGGAGGTGAAGAAGAAGTGGTCCCACATTAAGGTGGAAGTGAAGAAGAAGCGGTCCCACATTAAGGTGGAAGTGAAGAAGAAGCGGTCCCACATTAAGGTGGAAGTGAAGAAGTGGTCCCACATTAAGGTGGAGGTGAAGAAGAAGTGGTCCCACATTAAGGTGGAAGTGAAGAAGAAGCGGTCCCACATTAAGGTGGAAGTGAAGAAGAAGCGGTCCCACATTAAGGTGGAAGTGAAGAAGAAGCGGTTCCACATTAAGGTGGAGGTGAAGAAGAAGTGGTCCCACATTAAGGTGGAAGTGAAGAAGAAGTGATCCCACATTAAGGTGGAAGTGAAGAAGAAGTGGTCCCACATTAAGGTGGAAGTGAAGAAGAAGTGGTCCAACATTAAGGTGGTGAAGAAGAAGTGGTCCCACATTAAGGTGGAGGTGAAGAAGAAGTGGTCCCACATTAAGGTGGAGGTGAAGAAGAAGTGGTCCCACATTAAGGTGGAAGTGAAGAAGAAGTGGTCCCACATTAAGGTGGAAGTGAAGAAGTGGTCCCACATTAAGGTGGTGAAGAAGAAGTGGTCCCACATTAAGATGGAAGTGAAGAAGAAGTGGTCCCACATTAAGGTGGAGGTGAAGAAGTGGTCCCACATTAAGGTGGAGGTGAAGAAGAAGTGGTCCCACATTAAGGTGGAAGTGAAGAACAAGTGGTCCCACATTAAGGTGGAGGTGAAGAAGAAGTGGTCCCACATTAAGGTGGAAGTGAAGAACAAGTGGTCCCACATTAAGATGGAAGTGAAGAAGAAGTGGTCCCACATTAAGGTGGATGTGAAGAAGAAGTGATCCCACATTAAGGTGGAAGTGAAGAAGAAGTGGTCCCACATTAAGATGGAAGTGAAGAAGAAGTGGTCCCACATTAAGGTGGATGTGAAGAAGAAGCGGTCCAACATTAAGGTGGAGGTGAAGAAGAAGTGGTCCCACATTAAGGTGGAAGTGAAGAAGAAGTGGTCCCACATTAAGGTGGATGTGAAGAAGAAGTGATCCCACATTAAGGTGGAAGTGAAGAAGAAGTGGTCCCACATTAAGGTGGAAGTGAAGAAGAAGTGGTCCAACATTAAGGTGGTGAAGAAGAAGTGGTCCCACATTAAGGTGGAGGTGAAGAAGAAGTGGTCCCACATTAAGGTGGAGGTGAAGAAGAAGTGGTCCCACATTAAGGTGGAAGTGAAGAAGAAGTGGTCCCACATTAAGGTGGAAGTGAAGAAGTGGTCCCACATTAAGGTGGTGAAGAAGAAGTGGTCCCACATTAAGATGGAAGTGAAGAAGAAGTGGTCCCACATTAAGGTGGAGGTGAAGAAGTGGTCCCACATTAAGGTGGAGGTGAAGAAGAAGTGGTCCCACATTAAGGTGGAAGTGAAGAACAAGTGGTCCCACATTAAGGTGGAGGTGAAGAAGAAGTGGTCCCACATTAAGGTGGAAGTGAAGAACAAGTGGTCCCACATTAAGATGGAAGTGAAGAAGAAGTGGTCCCACATTAAGGTGGATGTGAAGAAGAAGTGATCCCACATTAAGGTGGAAGTGAAGAAGAAGTGGTCCCACATTAAGATGGAAGTGAAGAAGAAGTGGTCCCACATTAAGGTGGATGTGAAGAAGAAGTGATCCCACATTAAGGTGGAAGTGAAGAAGAAGCGGTCCCACATTAAGGTGGAAGTGAAGAAGTGGTCCCACATTAAGGTGGAAGTGAAGAAGAAGTGGTCCCACATTAAGGTGGATGAAGAAGAAGAAGTGATCCCACATTAAGGTGGAAGTGAAGAAGAAGTGGTCCCACATTAAGGTGGAAGTGAAGAAGAAGTGGTCCCACATTAAGGTGGAGGTGAAGAAGAAGTGGTCCCACATTAAGATGGAAGTGAAGAAGAAGTGGTCCCACATTAAGGTGGAGGTGAAGAAGAAGTGGTCCCACATTAAGGTGGAGGTGAAGAAGAAGCGGTCCCACATTAAGGTGGAGATGAAGAAGAAGTGGTCCCACATTAAGGTGGAAGTGAAGAAGAAGCGGTCCCACATTAAGGTGGAAGTGAAGAAGAAGCGGTCCCACATTAAGGTGGAAGTGAAGAAGAAGCGGTCCCACATTAAGGTGGAAGTGAAGAAGAAGCGGTCCCACATTAAGGTGGAAGTGAAGAAGAAGCGGTTCCACATTAAGGTGGAGGTGAAGAAGAAGTGATCCCACATTAAGGTGGAAGTGAAGAAGAAGTGGTCCCACATTAAGGTGGAGGTGAAGAAGAAGTGGTCCCACATTAAGGTGGAGGTGAAGAAGAAGTGGTCCCACATTAAGGTGGAAGTGAAGAAGAAGTGGTCCCACATTAAGGTGGAAGTGAAGAAGAAGTGGTCCCACATTAAGGTGGAAGTGAAGAAGAAGTGGTCCCACATTAAGGTGGAGGTGAAAAAGAAGTGGTCCCACATTAAGGTGGAAGTGAAGAACAAGTGGTCCCACATTAAGGTGGAGGTGAAGAAGAAGTGGTCCCACATTAAGGTGGAAGTGAAGAACAAGTGGTCCCACATTAAGGTGGAGGTGAAGAAGAAGTGGTCCCACATTAAGGTGGAGGTGAAGAAGAAGTGGTCCCACATTAAGGTGGAAGTGAAGAAGAAGTGGTCCCACATTAAGGTGGAGGTGAAGAAGAAGTGGTCCCACATTAAGGTGGAGATGG
This sequence comes from Odontesthes bonariensis, assembly GCF_027942865.1. Classification (NCBI taxonomy): domain Eukaryota; kingdom Metazoa; phylum Chordata; class Actinopteri; order Atheriniformes; family Atherinopsidae; genus Odontesthes; species Odontesthes bonariensis. The sequence continues at coordinate 38,175,075 of NC_134519.1, forward strand.
AGAAGAAGCGGTCCCACATTAAGGTGGAAGTGAAGAAGAAGGGGTCCCACATTAAGGTGGAGGTGAAGAAGAAGTGGTCCCACATTAAGGTGGAGGTGAAGAAGCGGTCCCACATTAAGGTGGAAGTGAAGAAGAAGCGGTCCCACATTAAGGTGGAAGTGAAGAAGAAGCGGTTCCACATTAAGGTGGAGGTGAAGAAGAAGTGATCCCACATTAAGGTGGAAGTGAAGAAGAAGTGGTCCCACATTAAGGTGGAGGTGAAGAAGAAGTGGTCCCACATTAAGGTGGAGGTGAAGAAGAAGTGGTCCCACATTAAGGTGGAAGTGAAGAAGAAGTGGTCCCACATTAAGGTGGAAGTGAAGAAGAAGTGGTCCCACATTAAGGTGGAAGTGAAGAAGAAGTGGTCCCACATTAAGGTGGAAGTGAAGAAGAAGTGGTCCCACATTAAGGTGGAGGTGAAAAAGAAGTGGTCCCACATTAAGGTGGAAGTGAAGAACAAGTGGTCCCACATTAAGGTGGAGGTGAAGAAGAAGTGGTCCCACATTAAGGTGGAAGTGAAGAACAAGTGGTCCCACATTAAGGTGGAGGTGAAGAAGAAGTGGTCCCACATTAAGGTGGAGGTGAAGAAGAAGTGGTCCCACATTAAGGTGGAAGTGAAGAAGAAGTGGTCCCACATTAAGGTGGAGGTGAAGAAGAAGTGGTCCCACATTAAGGTGGAGATGGAGAAGAAGCGGTCCCACATTAAGGTGGAAGTGAAGAAGAAGGGGTCCCACATTAAGGTGGAGGTGAAGAAGAAGTGGTCCCACATTAAGGTGGAGGTGAAGAAGCGGTCCCACATTAAGGTGGAAGTGAAGAAGAAGCGGTCCCACATTAAGGTGGAAGTGAAGAAGAAGCGGTCCCACATTAAGGTGGAAGTGAAGAAGTGGTCCCACATTAAGGTGGAGGTGAAGAAGAAGTGGTCCCACATTAAGGTGGAGGTGAAGAAGAAGTGGTCCCACATTAAGGTGGAGGTGAAGAAGAAGTGGTCCCACATTAAGGTGGAAGTGAAGAAGAAGTGGTCCCACATTAAGGTGGAAGTGAAGAAGAAGTGGTCCCACATTAAGGTGGAGGTGAAAAAGAAGTGGTCCCACATTAAGGTGGAGATGAAGAAGAAGTGGTCCCACATTAAGGTGGAAGTTAAGAAGAAGTGGTCCCACATTAAGGTGGAAGTGAAGAAGAAGTGGTCCCACATTAAGGTGGAAGTTAAGAAGAAGCGGTCCCACATTAAGGTGGAAGTGAAGAAGAAGCGGTCCCACATTAAGGTGGAAGATAAGAAGAAGTGGTCCCACATTAAGGTGGAAGTGAAGAAGTGGTCCCACATTAAGGTGGTGAAGAAGAAGTGGTCCCACATTAAGATGGATGTGAAGAAGAAGTGATCCCACATTAAGGTGGAAGTGAAGAAGAAGTGGTCCCACATTAAGGTGGAAGTGAAGAAGTGGTCCCACATTAAGGTGGTGAAGAAGAAGTGGTCCCACATTAAGATGGATGTGAAGAAGAAGTGGTCCCACATTAAGGTGGATGTGAAGAAGAAGTGATCCCACATTAAGGTGGAAGTGAAGAAGAAGTGGTCCCACATTAAGGCCCAATCCCAATTCTATTTTCTACCCCTTCGCCTACCCCTCTTCCCTACCCCTCGCCCCTTCAAACGGAGGGGTAGGCGTAGGGCTAAGAATGTCACCCCTTCGAATTGGGACAGCACTTCACACCCACGAACGTAATTAGTCCGCGCCGTCAGTTGTTACGTAACCAAAAGCGACAGCTTTAGCCAGAAGTAAACAAACATGACCGGTGCTGTGGTGTTCGCGCTCTCCTGGGCTATTCGGATATTTTTTTGAAATATCTGCGTTGAATCGACGGAGTGCCATCAGGCAAAGGCGTCTTCGACATCTGGGAGCATTGCTGGATCTTGTTACGGTATGTAGAATTATAAATTAATACAAATAACGCGTGTGAGTGAGCAGCTGACGCTTCCAGAGCCGGCGTGTGAATATGATAATGTCTGTGTGTGTTTGAAAGTGCTTCTAACTGTACATTTGTGATATCGTGTAATATAGAAACAATTTGCTTGTCTCGTTGGATTTGCTGATTTATTGACTGGAGTAGTATCCTAACCTGGCTAACCTAGCTGAAAACATAAGCTAACGTTTAGCCTTTGTTACTCGCCTCGTTCCGTTTGGGATAAACATGCAGCTCATGCGTTTCTGAAGCGGTTTTCTTTGTACCAGGTTCAGATTTGATGACTTAAATAAATGCACTGCATTGTGTGTGCTATCACTGTGTTGGTTTGGGAGGATAAAAGCCTGATCTTTCCATGTTTTTCTTTCCATCAGACGGGTCGTCCTACAAATTATTGCCCATTGGACCACAACATGTACCCCAATTTTTTTGTTATCCCTTGTATAATAAATCTCTTCATACCAATATCCGTTCCAGTCGTTCATATGATGTTGATGTGATAATCATGCTCACAAACCTTTTGTCCTTAATTTATTTTATTAGGCTCACATTACAGACTGGTAAGGCAGCTTATTTTCAGAAATAGTGCAAATAACAGCTTAAAGTGTCTGCTGTAAAGTGTCTGCTGCAAATATGGACAATAAACAGTATGAATATAAACAGTATGAATATAAACGGGCAACAGTGCAATCATCGAGAACGAGATGACCGGAGCAGGAACAGCGGAGGGCGCATCGGAGGTGCTGCATGGGCTCAGCGATGTTCTATAAACAGCATAGTTTGGCACGACATTATAGCATGCACTTTCATCCATTGTAAAAAATTAAAAAAAGGTGTTTCAGAATGCGGTAGTGGTGGCTGTGTGTACAATAGGTGCATGGCGCATCAACTCACCGTAAAGTTTGTCTATCATGCGCTCAAACAGAGCTAAAAAGCGCTCCGTTTTCTGCTCGTGGCGCTTCTGCTCCTTCAGGCTCTCCTGTATCAGGTAATCCATTATGGGATTGGACTTCCTACTTCTTTTTGGGGATGGGGATGACTTTAGAAACAGATCTTCGTTTTCGGCGCTAAACCTGATCAGGCTCTTTGTGCTTGAGTCCCTGTGAATCAGTCACGTATATGAATACTTGTGATAATAGGTAGCGAAATGACGCTCAAAAGGAACTTCTCTATGGTTAACCAATTACATTGCTTGTAAATACTCATGTTACAATTTAAAAAAACAACTCTTTCGCAGCACCTTCACATGCATTGACCGATTACTCATGTAAAATAGCGACTTTTCCCATGTGCGTTTATAAGAGAAAATAACTACACATTACCACCATGTTAAACTCACACAATACACCAGTTATCACAACCTAAAATGATTAAAACAGTTAAATTATGGCAAAAAAAAAAGTAGAAGAACTTACATTTGTGTGGTGCTCTTGCTTCTGCCATTTTTAAAAGACTCGCGATCTCCCGGTAGTCGCGTTGTATTCTGGGAAATATATCATACCCCTTCAAACGGAGTCTGCCTGGCCGAACCCCTCCGTTTCAAGGGCTACAACGGAGGGGTAGGGCTAAGGGGAAGGGCTTTGGAAGAGCATTGGGACAACACTACCTCTTCACGTGAACGCGCAAAACGGAGGGGAAGGGGTAAGGGGTAGGGCCAAGGGGTGAATTGGGATTGGGCCTAAGATGGAAGTGAAGAAGAAGTGGTCCCACATTAAGGTGGATGTGAAGAAGAAGTGATCCCACATTAAGGTGGAAGTGAAGAAGAAGTGGTCCCACATTAAGGTGGAAGTGAAGAAGAAGTGGTCCAACATTAAGGTGGTGAAGAAGAAGTGGTCCCACATTAAGGTGGAGGTGAAGAAGAAGTGGTCCCACATTAAGGTGGAAGTGAAGAAGAAGTGGTCCCACATTAAGGTGGAGGTGAAGAAGAAGTGGTCCCACATTAAGGTGGAGATGGAGAAGAAGCGGTCCCACATTAAGGTGGAAGTGAAGGAGAAGGGGTCCCACATTAAGGTGGAGGTGAAGAAGAAGTGGTCCCACATTAAGGTGGAGGTGAAGAAGAAGCGGTCCCACATTAAGGTGGAAGTGAAGAAGAAGCGGTCCCACATTAAGGTGGAAGTGAAGAAGTGGTCCCACATTAAGGTGGACGTGAAGAAGAAGTGGTCCCACATTAAGGTGGAGGTGAAGAAGAAGTGGTCCCACATTAAGATGGAAGTGAAGAAGAAGTGGTCCCACATTAAGGTGGAAGTGAAGAAGAAGTGGTCCCACATTAAGGTGGAGGTGAAGAAGAAGTGGTCCCACATTAAGGTGGAGGTGAAGAAGAAGTGGTCCCACATTAAGGTGGAAGTGAAGAAGAAGTGGTCCCACATTAAGGTGGAAGTGAAGAAGAAGTGGTCCCACATTAAGGTGGAAGTGAAGAAGCGGTCCCACATTAAGGTGGAAGTGAAGAAGAAGTGGTCCCACATTAAGGTGGAGGTGAAGAAGAAGAAGTGATCCCACATTAAGGTGGAAGTGAAGAAGAAGTGGTCCCACATTAAGGTGGAAGTGAAGAAGAAGTGGTCCCACATTAAGGTGGAGGTGAAGAAGAAGTGGTCCCACATTAAGGTGGAAGTGAAGAAGAAGTGGTCCCACATTAAGGTGGAAGTGAAGAAGAAGTGGTCCCACATTAAGGTGGAAGTGAAGAAGAAGTGGTCCAACATTAAGGTGGTGAAGAAGAAGTGGTCCCACATTAAGGTGGAAGTGAAGAAGAAGTGGTCCCACATTAAGGTGGAAGTGAAGAAGAAGTGGTCCCACATTAAGGTGGAGGTGAAGAAGAAGTGGTCCCACAGTAAGGTGGAGATGAAGAAGAAGTGGTCCCACATTAAGGTGGAAGTGAAGAAGAAGCGGTCCCACATTAAGGTGGAAGTGAAGAAGAAGCGGTCCAACATTAAGGTGGAGGTGAAGAAGAAGCGGTCCCACATTAAGGTGGAAGTGAAGAAGAAGTGGTCCCACATTAAGGTGGATGTGAAGAAGAAGTGATCCCACATTAAGGTGGAAGTGAAGAAGAAGTGGTCCCACATTAAGGTGGAAGTGAAGAAGAAGTGGTCCAACATTAAGGTGGTGAAGAAGAAGTGGTCCCACATTAAGGTGGAGGTGAAGAAGAAGTGGTCCCACATTAAGGTGGAGGTGAAGAAGAAGTGGTCCCACATTAAGGTGGAAGTGAAGAAGAAGTGGTCCCACATTAAGGTGGAAGTGAAGAAGTGGTCCCACATTAAGGTGGTGAAGAAGAAGTGGTCCCACATTAAGATGGAAGTGAAGAAGAAGTGGTCCCACATTAAGGTGGAGGTGAAGAAGTGGTCCCACATTAAGGTGGAGGTGAAGAAGAAGTGGTCCCACATTAAGGTGGAAGTGAAGAACAAGTGGTCCCACATTAAGGTGGAGGTGAAGAAGAAGTGGTCCCACATTAAGGTGGAAGTGAAGAACAAGTGGTCCCACATTAAGATGGAAGTGAAGAAGAAGTGGTCCCACATTAAGGTGGAGGTGAAGAAGAAGTGGTCCCACATTAAGGTGGAAGTGAAGAAGAAGTGGTCCCACATTAAGGTGGAGGTGAAGAAGAAGTGGTCCCACATTAAGGTGGAGATGGAGAAGAAGCGGTCCCACATTAAGGTGGAAGTGAAGAAGAAGGGGTCCCACATTAAGGTGGAGGTGAAGAAGAAGTGGTCCCACATTAAGGTGGAGGTGAAGAAGCGGTCCCACATTAAGGTGGAAGTGAAGAAGAAGCGGTCCCACATTAAGGTGGAAGTGAAGAAGAAGCGGTCCCACATTAAGGTGGAAGTGAAGAAGTGGTCCCACATTAAGGTGGAGGTGAAGAAGAAGTGGTCCCACATTAAGGTGGAAGTGAAGAAGAAGCGGTCCCACATTAAGGTGGAGGTGAAGAAGAAGTGGTCCCACATTAAGGTGGAGGTGAAGAAGAAGTGGTCCCACATTAAGGTAGAGGTGAAGAAGAAGTGGTCCCACATTAAGGTGGAAGTGAAGAAGAAGTGGTCCCACATTAAGGTGGATGTGAAGAAGAAGTGATCCCACATTAAGGTGGAAGTGAAGAAGAAGTGGTCCCACATTAAGGCCCAATCCCAATTCTATTTTCTACCCCTTCGCCTACCCCTCGCCCCTACCCCTCGCCCCTTCAAACGGAGGGGTAGGCGTAGGGCTAAGAATGTCACCCCTTCGAATTGGGACAGCACTTCACACCCACGAACGTAATTAGTCCGCGCCGTCAGTTGTTACGTAACCAAAAGCGACAGCTTTAGCCAGAAGTAAACAAACATGACCGGTGCTGTGGTGTTCGCGCTCTCCTGGGCTATTCGGATATTTTTTTGAAATATCTGCGTTGAATCGACGGAGTGCCATCAGGCAAAGGCGTCTTCGACATCTGGGAGCATTGCTGGATCTTGTTACGGTATGTAGAATTATAAATTAATACAAATAACGCGTGTGAGTGAGCAGCTGACGCTTCCAGAGCCGGCGTGTGAATATGATAATGTCTGTGTGTGTTTGAAAGTGCTTCTAACTGTACATTTGTGATATCGTGTAATATAGAAACAATTTGCTTGTCTCGTTGGATTTGCTGATTTATTGACTGGAGTAGTATCCTAACCTGGCTAACCTAGCTGAAAACATAAGCTAACGTTTAGCCTTTGTTACTCGCCTCGTTCCGTTTGGGATAAACATGCAGCTCATGCGTTTCTGAAGCGGTTTTCTTTGTACCAGGTTCAGATTTGATGACTTAAATAAATGCACTGCATTGTGTGTGCTATCACTGTGTTGGTTTGGGAGGATAAAAGCCTGATCTTTCCATGTTTTTCTTTCCATCAGACGGGTCGTCCTACAAATTATTGCCCATTGGACCACAACATGTACCCCAATTTTTTTGTTATCCCTTGTATAATAAATCTCTTCATACCAATATCCGTTCCAGTCGTTCATATGATGTTGATGTGATAATCATGCTCACAAACCTTTTGTCCTTAATTTATTTTATTAGGCTCACATTACAGACTGGTAAGGCAGCTTATTTTCAGAAATAGTGCAAATAACAGCTTAAAGTGTCTGCTGTAAAGTGTCTGCTGCAAATATGGACAATAAACAGTATGAATATAAACAGTATGAATATAAACGGGCAACAGTGCAATCATCGAGAACGAGATGACCGGAGCAGGAACAGCGGAGGGCGCATCGGAGGTGCTGCATGGGCTCAGCGATGTTCTATAAACAGCATAGTTTGGCACGACATTATAGCATGCACTTTCATCCATTGTAAAAAATTAAAAAAAGGTGTTTCAGAATGCGGTAGTGGTGGCTGTGTGTACAATAGGTGCATGGCGCATCAACTCACCGTAAAGTTTGTCTATCATGCGCTCAAACAGAGCTAAAAAGCGCTCCGTTTTCTGCTCGTGGCGCTTCTGCTCCTTCAGGCTCTCCTGTATCAGGTAATCCATTATGGGATTGGACTTCCTACTTCTTTTTGGGGATGGGGATGACTTTAGAAACAGATCTTCGTTTTCGGCGCTAAACCTGATCAGGCTCTTTGTGCTTGAGTCCCTGTGAATCAGTCACGTATATGAATACTTGTGATAATAGGTAGCGAAATGACGCTCAAAAGGAACTTCTCTATGGTTAACCAATTACATTGCTTGTAAATACTCATGTTACAATTTAAAAAAACAACTCTTTCGCAGCACCTTCACATGCATTGACCGATTACTCATGTAAAATAGCGACTTTTCCCATGTGCGTTTATAAGAGAAAATAACTACACATTACCACCATGTTAAACTCACACAATACACCAGTTATCACAACCTAAAATGATTAAAACAGTTAAATTATGGCAAAAAAAAAAGTAGAAGAACTTACATTTGTGTGGTGCTCTTGCTTCTGCCATTTTTAAAAGACTCGCGATCTCCCGGTAGTCGCGTTGTATTCTGGGAAATATATCATACCCCTTCAAACGGAGTCTGCCTGGCCGAACCCCTCCGTTTCAAGGGCTACAACGGAGGGGTAGGGCTAAGGGGAAGGGCTTTGGAAGAGCATTGGGACAACACTACCTCTTCACGTGAACGCGCAAAACGGAGGGGAAGGGGTAAGGGGTAGGGCCAAGGGGTGAATTGGGATTGGGCCTAAGATGGAAGTGAAGAAGAAGTGGTCCCACATTAAGGTGGATGTGAAGAAGAAGTGATCCCACATTAAGGTGGAAGTGAAGAAGAAGTGGTCCCACATTAAGGTGGAAGTGAAGAAGAAGTGGTCCAACATTAAGGTGGTGAAGAAGAAGTGGTCCCACATTAAGGTGGAGGTGAAGAAGAAGTGGTCCCACATTAAGGTGGAAGTGAAGAAGAAGTGGTCCCACATTAAGGTGGAGGTGAAGAAGAAGTGGTCCCACATTAAGGTGGAGATGGAGAAGAAGCGGTCCCACATTAAGGTGGAAGTGAAGGAGAAGGGGTCCCACATTAAGGTGGAGGTGAAGAAGAAGTGGTCCCACATTAAGGTGGAGGTGAAGAAGAAGCGGTCCCACATTAAGGTGGAAGTGAAGAAGAAGCGGTCCCACATTAAGGTGGAAGTGAAGAAGTGGTCCCACATTAAGGTGGACGTGAAGAAGAAGTGGTCCCACATTAAGGTGGAGGTGAAGAAGAAGTGGTCCCACATTAAGATGGAAGTGAAGAAGAAGTGGTCCCACATTAAGGTGGAAGTGAAGAAGAAGTGGTCCCACATTAAGGTGGAGGTGAAGAAGAAGTGGTCCCACATTAAGGTGGAGGTGAAGAAGAAGTGGTCCCACATTAAGGTGGAAGTGAAGAAGAAGTGGTCCCACATTAAGGTGGAAGTGAAGAAGAAGTGGTCCCACATTAAGGTGGAAGTGAAGAAGCGGTCCCACATTAAGGTGGAAGTGAAGAAGAAGTGGTCCCACATTAAGGTGGAGGTGAAGAAGAAGAAGTGATCCCACATTAAGGTGGAAGTGAAGAAGAAGTGGTCCCACATTAAGGTGGAAGTGAAGAAGAAGTGGTCCCACATTAAGGTGGAGGTGAAGAAGAAGTGGTCCCACATTAAGGTGGAAGTGAAGAAGAAGTGGTCCCACATTAAGGTGGAAGTGAAGAAGAAGTGGTCCCACATTAAGGTGGAAGTGAAGAAGAAGTGGTCCAACATTAAGGTGGTGAAGAAGAAGTGGTCCCACATTAAGGTGGAAGTGAAGAAGAAGTGGTCCCACATTAAGGTGGAAGTGAAGAAGAAGTGGTCCCACATTAAGGTGGAGGTGAAGAAGAAGTGGTCCCACAGTAAGGTGGAGATGAAGAAGAAGTGGTCCCACATTAAGGTGGAAGTGAAGAAGAAGCGGTCCCACATTAAGGTGGAAGTGAAGAAGAAGCGGTCCAACATTAAGGTGGAGGTGAAGAAGAAGCGGTCCCACATTAAGGTGGAAGTGAAGAAGAAGTGGTCCCACATTAAGGTGGATGTGAAGAAGAAGTGATCCCACATTAAGGTGGAAGTGAAGAAGAAGTGGTCCCACATTAAGGTGGAAGTGAAGAAGAAGTGGTCCAACATTAAGGTGGTGAAGAAGAAGTGGTCCCACATTAAGGTGGAGGTGAAGAAGAAGTGGTCCCACATTAAGGTGGAGGTGAAGAAGAAGTGGTCCCACATTAAGGTGGAAGTGAAGAAGAAGTGGTCCCACATTAAGGTGGAAGTGAAGAAGTGGTCCCACATTAAGGTGGTGAAGAAGAAGTGGTCCCACATTAAGATGGAAGTGAAGAAGAAGTGGTCCCACATTAAGGTGGAGGTGAAGAAGTGGTCCCACATTAAGGTGGAGGTGAAGAAGAAGTGGTCCCACATTAAGGTGGAAGTGAAGAACAAGTGGTCCCACATTAAGGTGGAGGTGAAGAAGAAGTGGTCCCACATTAAGGTGGAAGTGAAGAACAAGTGGTCCCACATTAAGATGGAAGTGAAGAAGAAGTGGTCCCACATTAAGGTGGAGGTGAAGAAGAAGTGGTCCCACATTAAGGTGGAAGTGAAGAAGAAGTGGTCCCACATTAAGGTGGAGGTGAAGAAGAAGTGGTCCCACATTAAGGTGGAGATGGAGAAGAAGCGGTCCCACATTAAGGTGGAAGTGAAGAAGAAGGGGTCCCACATTAAGGTGGAGGTGAAGAAGAAGTGGTCCCACATTAAGGTGGAGGTGAAGAAGCGGTCCCACATTAAGGTGGAAGTGAAGAAGAAGCGGTCCCACATTAAGGTGGAAGTGAAGAAGAAGCGGTCCCACATTAAGGTGGAAGTGAAGAAGTGGTCCCACATTAAGGTGGAGGTGAAGAAGAAGTGGTCCCACATTAAGGTGGAAGTGAAGAAGAAGCGGTCCCACATTAAGGTGGAGGTGAAGAAGAAGTGGTCCCACATTAAGGTGGAGGTGAAGAAGAAGTGGTCCCACATTAAGGTGGAGGTGAAGAAGAAGTGGTCCCACATTAAGGTGGAAGTGAAGAAGAAGTGGTCCCACATTAAGGTGGAGGTGAAGAAGAAGTGGTCCCACATTAAGGTGGAAGTGAAGAAGAAGTGGTCCCACAGTAAGGTGGAGATGAAGAAGAAGTGGTCCCACATTAAGGTGGAAGTGAAGAAGAAGCGGTCCCACATTAAGGTGGAAGTGAAGAAGAAGTGGTCCAACATTATGTGGTGAAGAAGAAGTGGTCCCACATTAAGATGGAAGTGAAGAAGAAGTGGTCCCACATTAAGGTGGATGTGAAGAAGAAGTGGTCCCACATTAAGGTGGAAGTGAAGAAGAAGTGGTCCCACATTAAGGTGGATGTGAAGAAGAAGTGGTCCCACATTAAGGTGGAAGTGAAGAAGAAGTGGTCCCACATTAAGATGGAAGTGAAGAGGAAGTGGTCCCACATTAAGGTGGAGGTGAAGAAGAAGTGGTCCCACATTAAGGTGGAAGTGAAGAAGAAGTGGTCCCACATTAAGGTGGATGTGAAGAAGAAGTGGTCCCACATTAAGGTGGAAGTGAAGAAGAAGTGGTCCCACATTAAGATGGAAGTGAAGAAGAAGTGGTCCCACATTAAGGTGGAGGTGAAGAAGAAGTGGTCCCACATTAAGGTGGAAGTGAAGAAGAAGCGGTCCCACATTAAGGTGGAAGTGAAGAAGAAGCGGTCCCACATTAAGGTGGAAGTGAAGAAGTGGTCCCACATTAAGGTGGAGGTGAAGAAGAAGTGGTCCCACATTAAGGTGGAAGTGAAGAAGAAGCGGTCCCACATTAAGGTGGAAGTGAAGAAGAAGCGGTCCCACATTAAGGTGGAAGTGAAGAAGAAGCGGTTCCACATTAAGGTGGAGGTGAAGAAGAAGTGGTCCCACATTAAGGTGGAAGTGAAGAAGAAGTGATCCCACATTAAGGTGGAAGTGAAGAAGAAGTGGTCCCACATTAAGGTGGAAGTGAAGAAGAAGTGGTCCAACATTAAGGTGGTGAAGAAGAAGTGGTCCCACATTAAGGTGGAGGTGAAGAAGAAGTGGTCCCACATTAAGGTGGAGGTGAAGAAGAAGTGGTCCCACATTAAGGTGGAAGTGAAGAAGAAGTGGTCCCACATTAAGGTGGAAGTGAAGAAGTGGTCCCACATTAAGGTGGTGAAGAAGAAGTGGTCCCACATTAAGATGGAAGTGAAGAAGAAGTGGTCCCACATTAAGGTGGAGGTGAAGAAGTGGTCCCACATTAAGGTGGAGGTGAAGAAGAAGTGGTCCCACATTAAGGTGGAAGTGAAGAACAAGTGGTCCCACATTAAGGTGGAGGTGAAGAAGAAGTGGTCCCACATTAAGGTGGAAGTGAAGAACAAGTGGTCCCACATTAAGATGGAAGTGAAGAAGAAGTGGTCCCACATTAAGGTGGATGTGAAGAAGAAGTGATCCCACATTAAGGTGGAAGTGAAGAAGAAGTGGTCCCACATTAAGATGGAAGTGAAGAAGAAGTGGTCCCACATTAAGGTGGATGTGAAGAAGAAGCGGTCCAACATTAAGGTGGAGGTGAAGAAGAAGTGGTCCCACATTAAGGTGGAAGTGAAGAAGAAGTGGTCCCACATTAAGGTGGATGTGAAGAAGAAGTGATCCCACATTAAGGTGGAAGTGAAGAAGAAGTGGTCCCACATTAAGGTGGAAGTGAAGAAGAAGTGGTCCAACATTAAGGTGGTGAAGAAGAAGTGGTCCCACATTAAGGTGGAGGTGAAGAAGAAGTGGTCCCACATTAAGGTGGAGGTGAAGAAGAAGTGGTCCCACATTAAGGTGGAAGTGAAGAAGAAGTGGTCCCACATTAAGGTGGAAGTGAAGAAGTGGTCCCACATTAAGGTGGTGAAGAAGAAGTGGTCCCACATTAAGATGGAAGTGAAGAAGAAGTGGTCCCACATTAAGGTGGAGGTGAAGAAGTGGTCCCACATTAAGGTGGAGGTGAAGAAGAAGTGGTCCCACATTAAGGTGGAAGTGAAGAACAAGTGGTCCCACATTAAGGTGGAGGTGAAGAAGAAGTGGTCCCACATTAAGGTGGAAGTGAAGAACAAGTGGTCCCACATTAAGATGGAAGTGAAGAAGAAGTGGTCCCACATTAAGGTGGATGTGAAGAAGAAGTGATCCCACATTAAGGTGGAAGTGAAGAAGAAGTGGTCCCACATTAAGATGGAAGTGAAGAAGAAGTGGTCCCACATTAAGGTGGATGTGAAGAAGAAGTGATCCCACATTAAGGTGGAAGTGAAGAAGAAGCGGTCCCACATTAAGGTGGAAGTGAAGAAGTGGTCCCACATTAAGGTGGAAGTGAAGAAGAAGTGGTCCCACATTAAGGTGGATGAAGAAGAAGAAGTGATCCCACATTAAGGTGGAAGTGAAGAAGAAGTGGTCCCACATTAAGGTGGAAGTGAAGAAGAAGTGGTCCCACATTAAGGTGGAGGTGAAGAAGAAGTGGTCCCACATTAAGATGGAAGTGAAGAAGAAGTGGTCCCACATTAAGGTGGAGGTGAAGAAGAAGTGGTCCCACATTAAGGTGGAGGTGAAGAAGAAGCGGTCCCACATTAAGGTGGAGATGAAGAAGAAGTGGTCCCACATTAAGGTGGAAGTGAAGAAGAAGCGGTCCCACATTAAGGTGGAAGTGAAGAAGAAGCGGTCCCACATTAAGGTGGAAGTGAAGAAGAAGCGGTCCCACATTAAGGTGGAAGTGAAGAAGAAGCGGTCCCACATTAAGGTGGAAGTGAAGAAGAAGCGGTTCCACATTAAGGTGGAGGTGAAGAAGAAGTGATCCCACATTAAGGTGGAAGTGAAGAAGAAGTGGTCCCACATTAAGGTGGAGGTGAAGAAGAAGTGGTCCCACATTAAGGTGGAGGTGAAGAAGAAGTGGTCCCACATTAAGGTGGAAGTGAAGAAGAAGTGGTCCCACATTAAGGTGGAAGTGAAGAAGAAGTGGTCCCACATTAAGGTGGAAGTGAAGAAGAAGTGGTCCCACATTAAGGTGGAGGTGAAAAAGAAGTGGTCCCACATTAAGGTGGAAGTGAAGAACAAGTGGTCCCACATTAAGGTGGAGGTGAAGAAGAAGTGGTCCCACATTAAGGTGGAAGTGAAGAACAAGTGGTCCCACATTAAGGTGGAGGTGAAGAAGAAGTGGTCCCACATTAAGGTGGAGGTGAAGAAGAAGTGGTCCCACATTAAGGTGGAAGTGAAGAAGAAGTGGTCCCACATTAAGGTGGAGGTGAAGAAGAAGTGGTCCCACATTAAGGTGGAGATGGAGAAGAAGCGGTCCCACATTAAGGTGGAAGTGAAGAAGAAGGGGTCCCACATTAAGGTGGAGGTGAAGAAGAAGTGGTCCCACATTAAGGTGGAGGTGAAGAAGCGGTCCCACATTAAGGTGGAAGTGAAGAAGAAGCGGTCCCACATTAAGGTGGAAGTGAAGAAGAAGCGGTTCCACATTAAGGTGGAGGTGAAGAAGAAGTGATCCCACATTAAGGTGGAAGTGAAGAAGAAGTGGTCCCACATTAAGGTGGAGGTGAAGAAGAAGTGGTCCCACATTAAGGTGGAGGTGAAGAAGAAGTGGTCCCACATTAAGGTGGAAGTGAAGAAGAAGTGGTCCCACATTAAGGTGGAAGTGAAGAAGAAGTGGTCCCACATTAAGGTGGAAGTGAAGAAGAAGTGGTCCCACATTAAGGTGGAAGTGAAGAAGAAGTGGTCCCACATTAAGGTGGAGGTGAAAAAGAAGTGGTCCCACATTAAGGTGGAAGTGAAGAACAAGTGGTCCCACATTAAGGTGGAGGTGAAGAAGAAGTGGTCCCACATTAAGGTGGAAGTGAAGAACAAGTGGTCCCACATTAAGGTGGAGGTGAAGAAGAAGTGGTCCCACATTAAGGTGGAGGTGAAGAAGAAGTGGTCCCACATTAAGGTGGAAGTGAAGAAGAAGTGGTCCCACATTAAGGTGGAGGTGAAGAAGAAGTGGTCCCACATTAAGGTGGAGATGGAGAAGAAGCGGTCCCACATTAAGGTGGAAGTGAAGAAGAAGGGGTCCCACATTAAGGTGGAGGTGAAGAAGAAGTGGTCCCACATTAAGGTGGAGGTGAAGAAGCGGTCCCACATTAAGGTGGAAGTGAAGAAGAAGCGGTCCCACATTAAGGTGGAAGTGAAGAAGAAGCGGTCCCACATTAAGGTGGAAGTGAAGAAGTGGTCCCACATTAAGGTGGAGGTGAAGAAGAAGTGGTCCCACATTAAGGTGGAGGTGAAGAAGAAGTGGTCCCACATTAAGGTGGAGGTGAAGAAGAAGTGGTCCCACATTAAGGTGGAAGTGAAGAAGAAGTGGTCCCACATTAAGGTGGAAGTGAAGAAGAAGTGGTCCCACATTAAGGTGGAGGTGAAAAAGAAGTGGTCCCACATTAAGGTGGAGATGAAGAAGAAGTGGTCCCACATTAAGGTGGAAGTTAAGAAGAAGTGGTCCCACATTAAGGTGGAAGTGAAGAAGAAGTGGTCCCACATTAAGGTGGAAGTTAAGAAGAAGCGGTCCCACATTAAGGTGGAAGTGAAGAAGAAGCGGTCCCACATTAAGGTGGAAGTGAAGAAGAAGTGGTCCCACATTAAGGTGGAAGTGAAGAAGTGGTCCCACATTAAGGTGGTGAAGAAGAAGTGGTCCCACATTAAGATGGAAGTGAAGAACAAGTGGTCCCACATTAAGGTGGAGGTGAAGAAGAAGTGGTCCCACATTAAGGTGGAAGTGAAGAACAAGTGGTCCCACATTAAGGTGGAGGTGAAGAAGAAGTGGTCCCACATTAAGGTGGAGGTGAAAAAGAAGTGGTCCCACATTAAGGTGGAGATGAAGAAGAAGTGGTCCCACATTAAGGTGGAAGTTAAGAAGAAGTGGTCCCACATTAAGGTGGAAGTGAAGAAGAAGTGGTCCCACATTAAGGTGGAAGTGAAGAAGAAGCGGTCCCACATTAAGGTGGAAGTGAAGAAGAAGCGGTCCCACATTAAGGTGGAAGTGAAGAAGAAGTGGTCCCACATTAAGGTGGAAGTGAAGAAGTGGTCCCACATTAAGGTGGTGAAGAAGAAGTGGTCCCACATTAAGATGGAAGTGAAGAAGAAGTGGTCCCACATTAAGGTGGATGTGAAGAAGAAGTGATCCCACATTAAGGTGGAAGTGAAGAAGAAGTGGTCCCACATTAAGGCCCAATCCCAATTCTATTTTCTACCCCTTCGCCTACCCCTCGCCCCTACCCCTCGCCCCTTCAAACGGAGGGGTAGGCGTAGGGCTAAGAATGTCACCCCTTCGAATTGGGACAGCACTTCACACCCACGAACGTAATTAGTCCGCGCCGTCAGTTGTTACGTAACCAAAAGCGACAGCTTTAGCCAGAAGTAAACAAACATGACCGGTGCTGTGGTGTTCGCGCTCTCCTGGGCTATTCGGATATTTTTTTGAAATATCTGCGTTGAATCGACGGAGTGCCATCAGGCAAAGGCGTCTTCGACATCTGGGAGCATTGCTGGATCTTGTTACGGTATGTAGAATTATAAATTAATACAAATAACGCGTGTGAGTGAGCAGCTGACGCTTCCAGAGCCGGCGTGTGAATATGATAATGTCTGTGTGTGTTTGAAAGTGCTTCTAACTGTACATTTGTGATATCGTGTAATATAGAAACAATTTGCTTGTCTCGTTGGATTTGCTGATTTATTGACTGGAGTAGTATCCTAACCTGGCTAACCTAGCTGAAAACATAAGCTAACGTTTAGCCTTTGTTACTCGCCTCGTTCCGTTTGGGATAAACATGCAGCTCATGCGTTTCTGAAGCGGTTTTCTTTGTACCAGGTTCAGATTTGATGACTTAAATAAATGCACTGCATTGTGTGTGCTATCACTGTGTTGGTTTGGGAGGATAAAAGCCTGATCTTTCCATGTTTTTCTTTCCATCAGACGGGTCGTCCTACAAATTATTGCCCATTGGACCACAACATGTACCCCAATTTTTTTGTTATCCCTTGTATAATAAATCTCTTCATACCAATATCCGTTCCAGTCGTTCATATGATGTTGATGTGATAATCATGCTCACAAACCTTTTGTCCTTAATTTATTTTATTAGGCTCACATTACAGACTGGTAAGGCAGCTTATTTTCAGAAATAGTGCAAATAACAGCTTAAAGTGTCTGCTGTAAAGTGTCTGCTGCAAATATGGACAATAAACAGTATGAATATAAACAGTATGAATATAAACGGGCAACAGTGCAATCATCGAGAACGAGATGACCGGAGCAGGAACAGCGGAGGGCGCATCGGAGGTGCTGCATGGGCTCAGCGATGTTCTATAAACAGCATAGTTTGGCACGACATTATAGCATGCACTTTCATCCATTGTAAAAAATTAAAAAAAGGTGTTTCAGAATGCGGTAGTGGTGGCTGTGTGTACAATAGGTGCATGGCGCATCAACTCACCGTAAAGTTTGTCTATCATGCGCTCAAACAGAGCTAAAAAGCGCTCCGTTTTCTGCTCGTGGCGCTTCTGCTCCTTCAGGCTCTCCTGTATCAGGTAATCCATTATGGGATTGGACTTCCTACTTCTTTTTGGGGATGGGGATGACTTTAGAAACAGATCTTCGTTTTCGGCGCTAAACCTGATCAGGCTCTTTGTGCTTGAGTCCCTGTGAATCAGTCACGTATATGAATACTTGTGATAATAGGTAGCGAAATGACGCTCAAAAGGAACTTCTCTATGGTTAACCAATTACATTGCTTGTAAATACTCATGTTACAATTTAAAAAAACAACTCTTTCGCAGCACCTTCACATGCATTGACCGATTACTCATGTAAAATAGCGACTTTTCCCATGTGCGTTTATAAGAGAAAATAACTGCACATTACCACCATGTTAAACTCACACAATACACCAGTTATCACAACCTAAAATGATTAAAACAGTTAAATTATGGCAAAAAAAAAATAGAAGAACTTACATTTGTGTGGTGCTCTTGCTTCTGCCATTTTTAAAAGACTCGCGATCTCCCGGTAGTCGCGTTGTATTCTGGGAAATATATCATACCCCTTCAAACGGAGTCTGCCTGGCCGAACCCCTCCGTTTCAAGGGCTACAACGGAGGGGTAGGGCTAAGGGGAAGGGCTTTGGAAGAGCATTGGGACAACACTACCTCTTCACGTGAACGCGCAAAACGGAGGGGAAGGGGTAAGGGGTAGGGCCAAGGGGTGAATTGGGATTGGGCCTAAGATGGAAGTGAAGAAGAAGTGGTCCCACATTAAGGTGGATGTGAAGAAGAAGTGATCCCACATTAAGGTGGAAGTGAAGAAGAAGTGGTCCCACATTAAGGTGGAAGTGAAGAAGAAGTGGTCCAACATTAAGGTGGTGAAGAAGAAGTGGTCCCACATTAAGGTGGAGGTGAAGAAGAAGTGGTCCCACATTAAGGTGGAAGTGAAGAAGAAGTGGTCCCACATTAAGGTGGAGGTGAAGAAGAAGTGGTCCCACATTAAGGTGGAGATGGAGAAGAAGCGGTCCCACATTAAGGTGGAAGTGAAGGAGAAGGGGTCCCACATTAAGGTGGAGGTGAAGAAGAAGTGGTCCCACATTAAGGTGGAGGTGAAGAAGAAGCGGTCCCACATTAAGGTGGAAGTGAAGAAGAAGCGGTCCCACATTAAGGTGGAAGTGAAGAAGTGGTCCCACATTAAGGTGGACGTGAAGAAGAAGTGGTCCCACATTAAGGTGGAAGTGAAGAAGAAGTGGTCCCACATTAAGATGGAAGTGAAGAAGAAGTGGTCCCACATTAAGGTGGAAGTGAAGAAGAAGTGGTCCCACATTAAGGTGGAGGTGAAGAAGAAGTGGTCCCACATTAAGGTGGAGGTGAAGAAGAAGTGGTCCCACATTAAGGTGGAAGTGAAGAAGAAGTGGTCCCACATTAAGGTGGAAGTGAAGAAGAAGTGGTCCCACATTAAGGTGGAAGTGAAGAAGCGGTCCCACATTAAGGTGGAAGTGAAGAAGAAGTGGTCCCACATTAAGGTGGATGAAGAAGAAGAAGTGATCCCACATTAAGGTGGAAGTGAAGAAGAAGTGGTCCCACATTAAGGTGGAAGTGAAGAAGAAGTGGTCCCACATTAAGGTGGAGGTGAAGAAGAAGTGGTCCCACATTAAGGTGGAAGTGAAGAAGAAGTGGTCCCACATTAAGGTGGAAGTGAAGAAGAAGTGGTCCCACATTAAGGTGGAAGTGAAGAAGAAGTGGTCCAACATTAAGGTGGTGAAGAAGAAGTGGTCCCACATTAAGGTGGAAGTGAAGAAGAAGTGGTCCCACATTAAGGTGGAAGTGAAGAAGAAGTGGTCCCACATTAAGGTGGAGGTGAAGAAGAAGTGGTCCCACAGTAAGGTGGAGATGAAGAAGAAGTGGTCCCACATTAAGGTGGAAGTGAAGAAGAAGCGGTCCCACATTAAGGTGGAAGTGAAGAAGAAGCGGTCCAACATTAAGGTGGAGGTGAAGAAGAAGTGGTCCCACATTAAGGTGGAAGTGAAGAAGAAGTGGTCCCACATTAAGGTGGATGTGAAGAAGAAGTGATCCCACATTAAGGTGGAAGTGAAGAAGAAGTGGTCCCACATTAAGGTGGAAGTGAAGAAGAAGTGGTCCAACATTAAGGTGGTGAAGAAGAAGTGGTCCCACATTAAGGTGGAGGTGAAGAAGAAGTGGTCCCACATTAAGGTGGAGGTGAAGAAGAAGTGGTCCCACATTAAGGTGGAAGTGAAGAAGAAGTGGTCCCACATTAAGGTGGAAGTGAAGAAGTGGTCCCACATTAAGGTGGTGAAGAAGAAGTGGTCCCACATTAAGATGGAAGTGAAGAAGAAGTGGTCCCACATTAAGGTGGAGGTGAAGAAGTGGTCCCACATTAAGGTGGAGGTGAAGAAGAAGTGGTCCCACATTAAGGTGGAAGTGAAGAACAAGTGGTCCCACATTAAGGTGGAGGTGAAGAAGAAGTGGTCCCACATTAAGGTGGAAGTGAAGAACAAGTGGTCCCACATTAAGGTGGAGGTGAAGAAGAAGTGGTCCCACATTAAGGTGGAAGTGAAGAACAAGTGGTCCCACATTAAGATGGAAGTGAAGAAGAAGTGGTCCCACATTAAGGTGGAGGTGAAGAAGAAGTGGTCCCACATTAAGGTGGAAGTGAAGAAGAAGTGGTCCCACATTAAGGTGGAGGTGAAGAAGAAGTGGTCCCACATTAAGGTGGAGATGGAGAAGAAGCGGTCCCACATTAAGGTGGAAGTGAAGAAGAAGGGGTCCCACATTAAGGTGGAGGTGAAGAAGAAGTGGTCCCACATTAAGGTGGAGGTGAAGAAGCGGTCCCACATTAAGGTGGAAGTGAAGAAGAAGCGGTCCCACATTAAGGTGGAAGTGAAGAAGAAGCGGTCCCACATTAAGGTGGAAGTGAAGAAGAAGCGGTCCCACATTAAGGTGGAAGTGAAGAAGAAGCGGTCCCACATTAAGGTGGAAGTGAAGAAGTGGTCCCACATTAAGGTGGAGGTGAAGAAGAAGTGGTCCCACATTAAGGTGGAGGTGAAGAAGAAGTGGTCCCACATTAAGGTGGAGGTGAAGAAGAAGTGGTCCCACATTAAGGTGGAAGTGAAGAAGAAATGGTCCCACATTAAGGTGGAAGTTAAGAAGAAGTGGTCCCACATTAAGGTGGAAGTGAAGAAGAAGTGGTCCCACATTAAGGTGGAAGTGAAGAAGAAGCGGTCCCACATTAAGGTGGAAGTGAAGAAGAAGCGGTCCCACATTAAGGTGGAAGTGAAGAAGAAGTGGTCCCACATTAAGGTGGAGGTGAAGAAGAAGTGGTCCCACATTAAGGTGGAAGTGAAGAAGAAGTGGTCCCACATTAAGGTGGAAGTGAAGAAGAAGTGGTCCCACATTAAGGTGGAAGTGAAGAAGAAGTGGTCCCACATTAAGGTGGAGGTGAAGAAGAAGTGGTCCCACATTAAGGTGGAAGTGAAGAACAAGTGGTCCCACATTAAGGTGGAGGTGAAGAAGAAGTGGTCCCACATTAAGGTGGAAGTGAAGAACAAGTGGTCCCACATTAAGGTGGAGGTGAAGAAGAAGTGGTCCCACATTAAGGTGGAGGTGAAGAAGAAGTGGTCCCACATTAAGGTGGAAGTGAAGAAGAAGTGGTCCCACATTAAGGTGGAAGTGAAGAAGTGGTCCCACATTAAGGTGGAGGTGAAGAAGAAGTGGTCCCACATTAAGGTGGAGATGGAGAAGAAGCGGTCCCACATTAAGGTGGAAGTGAAGGAGAAGGGGTCCCACATTAAGGTGGAGGTGAAGAAGAAGTGGTCCCATATTAAGGTGGAGGTGAAGAAGAAGCGGTCCCACATTAAGGTGGAAGTGAAGAAGAAGCGGTCCCACATTAAGGTGGAAGTGAAGAAGTGGTCCCACATTAAGGTGGACGTGAAGAAGAAGTGGTCCCACATTAAGGTGGAGGTGAAGAAGAAGTGGTCCCACATTAAGATGGAAGTGAAGAAGAAGTGGTCCCACATTAAGGTGGAAGTGAAGAAGAAGTGGTACCACATTAAGGTGGAGGTGAAGAAGAAGTGGTCCCACATTAAGGTGGAAGTGAAGAAGAAGTGGTCCCACATTAAGGTGGAAGTGAAGAAGAAGTGGTCCCACATTAAGGTGGAAGTGAAGAAGTGGTCCCACATTAAGGTGGAAGTGAAGAAGAAGTGGTCCCACATTAAGGTGGATGAAGAAGAAGAAGTGGTCCCACATTAAGGTGGAAGTGAAGAAGAAGTGGTCCCACATTAAGGTGGAGGTGAAGAAGAAGTGGTCCCACAGTAAGGTGGAGATGAAGAAGAAGTGGTCCCACATTAAGGTGGAAGTGAAGAAGAAGCGGTCCCACATTAAGGTGGAAGTGAAGAAGAAGCGGTCCAACATTAAGGTGGAGGTGAAGAAGAAGTGGTCCCACATTAAGGTGGAAGTGAAGAAGAAGTGGTCCCACATTAAGGTGGATGTGAAGAAGAAGTGATCCCACATTAAGGTGGAAGTGAAGAAGAAGTGGTCCCACATTAAGGTGGAAGTGAAGAAGAAGTGGTCCAACATTAAGGTGGTGAAGAAGAAGTGGTCCCACATTAAGGTGGAGGTGAAGAAGAAGTGGTCCCACATTAAGGTGGAGGTGAAGAAGAAGTGGTCCCACATTAAGGTGGAAGTGAAGAAGAAGTGGTCCCACATTAAGGTGGAAGTGAAGAAGTGGTCCCACATTAAGGTGGTGAAGAAGAAGTGGTCCCACATTAAGATGGAAGTGAAGAAGAAGTGGTCCCACATTAAGGTGGAGGTGAAGAAGTGGTCCCACATTAAGGTGGAGGTGAAGAAGAAGTGGTCCCACATTAAGGTGGAAGTGAAGAACAAGTGGTCCCACATTAAGGTGGAGGTGAAGAAGAAGTGGTCCCACATTAAGGTGGAAGTGAAGAACAAGTGGTCCCACATTAAGATGGAAGTGAAGAAGAAGTGGTCCCACATTAAGGTGGAGGTGAAGAAGAAGTGGTCCCACATTAAGGTGGAAGTGAAGAAGAAGTGGTCCCACATTAAGGTGGAGGTGAAGAAGAAGTGGTCCCACATTAAGGTGGAGATGGAGAAGAAGCGGTCCCACATTAAGGTGGAAGTGAAGAAGAAGGGGTCCCACATTAAGGTGGAGGTGAAGAAGAAGTGGTCCCACATTAAGGTGGAGGTGAAGAAGCGGTCCCACATTAAGGTGGAAGTGAAGAAGAAGCGGTCCCACATTAAGGTGGAAGTGAAGAAGAAGCGGTCCCACATTAAGGTGGAAGTGAAGAAGAAGCGGTCCCACATTAAGGTGGAAGTGAAGAAGAAGCGGTCCCACATTAAGGTGGAAGTGAAGAAGTGGTCCCACATTAAGGTGGAGGTGAAGAAGAAGTGGTCCCACATTAAGGTGGAGGTGAAGAAGAAGTGGTCCCACATTAAGGTGGAGGTGAAGAAGAAGTGGTCCCACATTAAGGTGGAAGTGAAGAAGAAATGGTCCCACATTAAGGTGGAAGTTAAGAAGAAGTGGTCCCACATTAAGGTGGAAGTGAAGAAGAAGTGGTCCCACATTAAGGTGGAAGTGAAGAAGAAGCGGTCCCACATTAAGGTGGAAGTGAAGAAGAAGCGGTCCCACATTAAGGTGGAAGTGAAGAAGAAGTGGTCCCACATTAAGGTGGAGGTGAAGAAGAAGTGGTCCCACATTAAGGTGGAAGTGAAGAAGAAGTGGTCCCACATTAAGGTGGAAGTGAAGAAGAAGTGGTCCCACATTAAGGTGGAAGTGAAGAAGAAGTGGTCCCACATTAAGGTGGAGGTGAAGAAGAAGTGGTCCCACATTAAGGTGGAAGTGAAGAACAAGTGGTCCCACATTAAGGTGGAGGTGAAGAAGAAGTGGTCCCACATTAAGGTGGAAGTGAAGAACAAGTGGTCCCACATTAAGGTGGAGGTGAAGAAGAAGTGGTCCCACATTAAGGTGGAGGTGAAGAAGAAGTGGTCCCACATTAAGGTGGAAGTGAAGAAGAAGTGGTCCCACATTAAGGTGGAAGTGAAGAAGTGGTCCCACATTAAGGTGGAGGTGAAGAAGAAGTGGTCCCACATTAAGGTGGAGATGGAGAAGAAGCGGTCCCACATTAAGGTGGAAGTGAAGGAGAAGGGGTCCCACATTAAGGTGGAGGTGAAGAAGAAGTGGTCCCATATTAAGGTGGAGGTGAAGAAGAAGCGGTCCCACATTAAGGTGGAAGTGAAGAAGAAGCGGTCCCACATTAAGGTGGAAGTGAAGAAGTGGTCCCACATTAAGGTGGACGTGAAGAAGAAGTGGTCCCACATTAAGGTGGAGGTGAAGAAGAAGTGGTCCCACATTAAGATGGAAGTGAAGAAGAAGTGGTCCCACATTAAGGTGGAAGTGAAGAAGAAGTGGTACCACATTAAGGTGGAGGTGAAGAAGAAGTGGTCCCACATTAAGGTGGAAGTGAAGAAGAAGTGGTCCCACATTAAGGTGGAAGTGAAGAAGAAGTGGTCCCACATTAAGGTGGAAGTGAAGAAGTGGTCCCACATTAAGGTGGAAGTGAAGAAGAAGTGGTCCCACATTAAGGTGGATGAAGAAGAAGAAGTGATCCCACATTAAGGTGGAAGTGAAGAAGAAGTGGTCCCACATTAAGGTGGAAGTGAAGAAGAAGTGGTCCCACATTAAGGTGGAGGTGAAGAAGAAGTGGTCCCACATTAAGGTGGAAGTGAAGAAGAAGTGGTCCCACATTAAGGTGGAAGTGAAGAAGAAGTGGTCCCACATTAAGGTGGAAGTGAAGAAGAAGTGGTCCAACATTAAGGTGGTGAAGAAGAAGTGGTCCCACATTAAGGTGGAAGTGAAGAAGAAGTGGTCCCACATTAAGGTGGAATTGAAGAAGAAGTGGTCCCACATTAAGGTGGAGGTGAAGAAGAAGTGGTCCCACAGTAAGGTGGAGATGAAGAAGAAGTGGTCCAACATTAAGGTGGAAGTGAAGAAGAAGCGGTCCCACATTAAGGTGGAAGTGAAGAAGAAGCGGTCCAACATTAAGGTGGAGGTGAAGAAGAAGTGGTCCCACATTAAGGTGGAAGTGAAGAAGAAGTGGTCCCACATTAAGGTGGATGTGAAGAAGAAGTGATCCCACATTAAGGTGGAAGTGAAGAAGAAGTGGTCCCACATTAAGGTGGAAGTGAAGAAGAAGTGGTCCAACATTAAGGTGGTGAAGAAGAAGTGGTCCCACATTAAGGTGGAGGTGAAGAAGAAGTGGTCCCACATTAAGGTGGAAGTGAAGAAGAAGTGGTCCCACATTAAGGTGGAAGTGAAGAAGTGGTCCCACATTAAGGTGGTGAAGAAGAAGTGGTCCCACATTAAGATGGAAGTGAAGAAGAAGTGGTCCCACATTAAGGTGGAGGTGAAGAAGTGGTCCCACATTAAGGTGGAGGTGAAGAAGAAGTGGTCCCACATTAAGGTGGAGGTGAAGAAGCGGTCCCACATTAAGGTGGAAGTGAAGAAGAAGCGGTCCCACATTAAGGTGGAAGTGAAGAAGAAGCGGTCCCACATTAAGGTGGAAGTGAAGAAGTGGTCCCACATTAAGGTGGAGGTGAAGAAGAAGTGGTCCCACATTAAGGTGGAGGTGAAGAAGAAGCGGTCCCACATTAAGGTGGAGGTGAAGAAGAAGTGGTCCCACATTAAGGTGGAAGTGAAGAAGAAATGGTCCCACATTAAGGTGGAAGTTAAGAAGAAGTGGTCCCACATTAAGGTGGAAGTGAAGAAGAAGTGGTCCCACATTAAGGTGGAAGTGAAGAAGAAGCGGTCCCACATTAAGGTGGAAGTGAAGAAGAAGCGGTCCCACATTAAGGTGGAAGTGAAGAAGAAGTGGTCCCACATTAAGGTGGAGGTGAAGAAGAAGTGGTCCCACATTAAGGTGGAAGTGAAGAAGAAGTGGTCCCACATTAAGGTGGAAGTGAAGAAGAAGTGGTCCCACATTAAGGTGGAAGTGAAGAAGAAGTGGTCCCACATTAAGGTGGAGGTGAAGAAGAAGTGGTCCCATATTAAGGTGGAAGTGAAGAACAAGTGGTCCCACATTAAGGTGGAGGTGAAGAAGAAGTGGTCCCACATTAAGGTGGAAGTGAAGAACAAGTGGTCCCACATTAAGGTGGAGGTGAAGAAGAAGTGGTCCCACATTAAGGTGGAGGTGAAGAAGAAGTGGTCCCACATTAAGGTGGAAGTGAAGAAGAAGTGGTCCCACATTAAGGTGGAAGTGAAGAAGTTGTCCCACATTAAGGTGGAGGTGAAGAAGAAGTGGTCCCACATTAAGGTGGAGATGGAGAAGAAGCGGTCCCACATTAAGGTGGAAGTGAAGAAGAAGCGGTCCCACATTAAGGTGGAAGTGAAGAAGTGGTCCCACATTAAGGTGGAGGTGAAGAAGAAGTGGTCCCACATTAAGGTGGAGGTGAACAAGAAGCGGTCCCACATTAAGGTGGAAGTGAAGAAGAAGTGGTCCAACATTAAGGTGGTGAAGAAGAAGTGGTCCCACATTAAGGTGGAGGTGAAGAAGAAGTGGTCCCACATTAAGGTGGAGGTGAAGAAGAAGTGGTCCCACATTAAGGTGGAAGTGAAGAAGAAGTGGTCCCACATTAAGGTGGAAGTGAAGAAGTGGTCCCACATTAAGGTGGTGAAGAAGAAGTGGTCCCACATTAAGATGGAAGTGAAGAAGAAGTGGTCCCACATTAAGGTGGAGGTGAAGAAGTGGTCCCACATTAAGGTGGAGGTGAAGAAGAAGTGGTCCCACATTAAGGTGGAAGTGAAGAACAAGTGGTCCCACATTAAGGTGGAGGTGAAGAAGAAGTGGTCCCACATTAAGGTGGAAGTGAAGAACAAGTGGTCCCACATTAAGATGGAAGTGAAGAAGAAGTGGTCCCACATTAAGGTGGAGGTGAAGAAGAAGTGGTCCCACATTAAGGTGGAAGTGAAGAAGAAGTGGTCCCACATTAAGGTGGAGGTGAAGAAGAAGTGGTCCCACATTAAGGTGGAGATGGAGAAGAAGCGGTCCCACATTAAGGTGGAAGTGAAGAAGAAGGGGTCCCACATTAAGGTGGAGGTGAAGAAGAAGTGGTCCCACATTAAGGTGGAGGTGAAGAAGCGGTCCCACATTAAGGTGGAAGTGAAGAAGAAGCGGTCCCACATTAAGGTGGAAGTGAAGAAGAAGCGGTCCCACATTAAGGTGGAAGTGAAGAAGAAGCGGTCCCACATTAAGGTGGAAGTGAAGAAGAAGCGGTCCCACGTTAAGGTGGAAGTGAAGAAGTGGTCCCACATTAAGGTGGAGGTGAAGAAGAAGTGGTCCCACATTAAGGTGGAGGTGAAGAAGAAGTGGTCCCACATTAAGGTGGAGGTGAAGAAGAAGTGGTCCCACATTAAGGTGGAAGTGAAGAAGAAATGGTCCCACATTAAGGTGGAAGTTAAGAAGAAGTGGTCCCACATTAAGGTGGAAGTGAAGAAGAAGTGGTCCCACATTAAGGTGGAAGTGAAGAAGAAGCGGTCCCACATTAAGGTGGAAGTGAAGAAGAAGCGGTCCCACATTAAGGTGGAAGTGAAGAAGAAGTGGTCCCACATTAAGGTGGAGGTGAAGAAGAAGTGGTCCCACATTAAGGTGGAAGTGAAGAAGAAGTGGTCCCACATTAAGGTGGAAGTGAAGAAGAAGTGGTCCCACATTAAGGTGGAAGTGAAGAAGAAGTGGTCCCACATTAAGGTGGAGGTGAAGAAGAAGTGGTCCCACATTAAGGTGGAAGTGAAGAACAAGTGGTCCCACATTAAGGTGGAGGTGAAGAAGAAGTGGTCCCACATTAAGGTGGAAGTGAAGAACAAGTGGTCCCACATTAAGGTGGAGGTGAAGAAGAAGTGGTCCCACATTAAGGTGGAGGTGAAGAAGAAGTGGTCCCACATTAAGGTGGAAGTGAAGAAGAAGTGGTCCCACATTAAGGTGGAAGTGAAGAAGTGGTCCCACATTAAGGTGGAGGTGAAGAAGAAGTGGTCCCACATTAAGGTGGAGATGGAGAAGAAGCGGTCCCACATTAAGGTGGAAGTGAAGGAGAAGGGGTCCCACATTAAGGTGGAGGTGAAGAAGAAGTGGTCCCACATTAAGGTGGAGGTGAAGAAGAAGCGGTCCCACATTAAGGTGGAAGTGAAGAAGAAGCGGTCCCACATTAAGGTGGAAGTGAAGAAGTGGTCCCACATTAAGGTGGACGTGAAGAAGAAGTGGTCCCACATTAAGGTGGAGGTGAAGAAGAAGTGGTCCCACATTAAGATGGAAGTGAAGAAGAAGTGGTCCCACATTAAGGTGGAAGTGAAGAAGAAGTGGTACCACATTAAGGTGGAGGTGAAGAAGAAGTGGTCCCACATTAAGGTGGAAGTGAAGAAGAAGTGGTCCCACATTAAGGTGGAAGTGAAGAAGAAGTGGTCCCACATTAAGGTGGAAGTGAAGAAGTGGTCCCACATTAAGGTGGAAGTGAAGAAGAAGTGGTCCCACATTAAGGTGGATGAAGAAGAAGAAGTGGTCCCACATTAAGGTGGAGGTGAAGAAGTGGTCCCACATTAAGGTGGAGGTGAAGAAGAAGTGGTCCCACATTAAGGTGGAGGTGAAGA
Source organism: Odontesthes bonariensis (assembly GCF_027942865.1). NCBI lineage: Eukaryota > Metazoa > Chordata > Actinopteri > Atheriniformes > Atherinopsidae > Odontesthes > Odontesthes bonariensis. Next base: position 38,202,720 of record NC_134519.1, read on the forward strand.
AGCGGTCCCACATTAAGGTGGAAGTGAAGAAGAAGCGGTCCCACATTAAGGTGGAAGTGAAGAAGAAGCGGTCCCACATTAAGGTGGAAGTGAAGAAGTGGTCCCACATTAAGGTGGAGGTGAAGAAGAAGTGGTCCCACATTAAGGTGGAGGTGAAGAAGAAGCGGTCCCACATTAAGGTGGAGGTGAAGAAGAAGTGGTCCCACATTAAGGTGGAAGTGAAGAAGAAATGGTCCCACATTAAGGTGGAAGTTAAGAAGAAGTGGTCCCACATTAAGGTGGAAGTGAAGAAGAAGTGGTCCCACATTAAGGTGGAAGTGAAGAAGAAGCGGTCCCACATTAAGGTGGAAGTGAAGAAGAAGCGGTCCCACATTAAGGTGGAAGTGAAGAAGAAGTGGTCCCACATTAAGGTGGAGGTGAAGAAGAAGTGGTCCCACATTAAGGTGGAAGTGAAGAAGAAGTGGTCCCACATTAAGGTGGAAGTGAAGAAGAAGTGGTCCCACATTAAGGTGGAAGTGAAGAAGAAGTGGTCCCACATTAAGGTGGAGGTGAAGAAGAAGTGGTCCCATATTAAGGTGGAAGTGAAGAACAAGTGGTCCCACATTAAGGTGGAGGTGAAGAAGAAGTGGTCCCACATTAAGGTGGAAGTGAAGAACAAGTGGTCCCACATTAAGGTGGAGGTGAAGAAGAAGTGGTCCCACATTAAGGTGGAGGTGAAGAAGAAGTGGTCCCACATTAAGGTGGAAGTGAAGAAGAAGTGGTCCCACATTAAGGTGGAAGTGAAGAAGTTGTCCCACATTAAGGTGGAGGTGAAGAAGAAGTGGTCCCACATTAAGGTGGAGATGGAGAAGAAGCGGTCCCACATTAAGGTGGAAGTGAAGAAGAAGCGGTCCCACATTAAGGTGGAAGTGAAGAAGTGGTCCCACATTAAGGTGGAGGTGAAGAAGAAGTGGTCCCACATTAAGGTGGAGGTGAACAAGAAGCGGTCCCACATTAAGGTGGAGGTGAAGAAGAAGTGGTCCCACATTAAGGTGGAAGTGAAGAAGAAATGGTCCCACATTTAGGTGGAAGTTAAGAAGAAGTGGTCCCACATTAAGGTGGAAGTGAAGAAGAAGTGGTCCCACATTAAGGTGGAAGTGAAGAAGAAGCGGTCCCACATTAAGGTGGAAGTGAAGAAGAAGCGGTCCCACATTAAGGTGGAAGTGAAGAAGAAGTGGTCCCACATTAAGGTGGAGGTGAAGAAGAAGTGGTCCCACATTAAGGTGGAAGTGAAGAAGAAGTGGTCCCACATTAAGGTGGAAGTGAAGAAGAAGTGGTCCCACATTAAGGTGGAAGTGAAGAAGAAGTGGTCCCACATTAAGGTGGAGGTGAAGAAGAAGTGGTCCCACATTAAGGTGGAAGTGAAGAACAAGTGGTCCCACATTAAGGTGGAGGTGAAGAAGAAGTGGTCCCACATTAAGGTGGAAGTGAAGAACAAGTGGTCCCACATTAAGGTGGAGGTGAAGAAGAAGTGGTCCCACATTAAGGTGGAGGTGAAGAAGAAGTGGTCCCACATTAAGGTGGAAGTGAAGAAGAAGTGGTCCCACATTAAGGTGGAAGTGAAGAAGTTGTCCCACATTAAGGTGGAGGTGAAGAAGAAGTGGTCCCACATTAAGGTGGAGATGGAGAAGAAGCGGTCCCACATTAAGGTGGAAGTGAAGGAGAAGGGGTCCCACATTAAGGTGGAGGTGAAGAAGAAGTGGTCCCACATTAAGGTGGAGGTGAAGAAGAAGCGGTCCCACATTAAGGTGGAAGTGAAGAAGAAGCGGTCCCACATTAAGGTGGAAGTGAAGAAGTGGTCCCACATTAAGGTGGACGTGAAGAAGAAGTGGTCCCACATTAAGGTGGAGGTGAAGAAGAAGTGGTCCCACATTAAGATGGAAGTGAAGAAGAAGTGGTCCCACATTAAGGTGGAAGTGAAGAAGAAGTGGTACCACATTAAGGTGGAGGTGAAGAAGAAGTGGTCCCACATTAAGGTGGAAGTGAAGAAGAAGTGGTCCCACATTAAGGTGGAAGTGAAGAAGTGGTCCCACATTAAGGTGGAAGTGAAGAAGAAGTGGTCCCACATTAAGGTGGATGAAGAAGAAGAAGTGATCCCACATTAAGGTGGAAGTGAAGAAGAAGTGGTCCCACATTAAGGTGGAAGTGAAGAAGAAGTGGTCCCACATTAAGGTGGAGGTGAAGAAGAAGTGGTCCCACATTAAGGTGGAGGTGAAGAAGAAGTGGTCCCACATTAAGGTGGAAGTGAAGAACAAGTGGTCCCACATTAAGGTGGAGGTGAAGAAGAAGTGGTCCCACATTAAGGTGGAGGTGAAGAAGAAGTGGTCCCACATTAAGGTGGAAGTGAAGAAGAAGTGGTCCCACATTAAGGTGGAAGTGAAGAAGTGGTCCCACATTAAGGTGGAGGTGAAGAAGAAGTGGTCCCACATTAAGGTGGAGATGGAGAAGAAGCGGTCCCACATTAAGGTGGAAGTGAAGGAGAAGGGGTCCCACATTAAGGTGGAGGTGAAGAAGAAGTGGTCCCACATTAAGGTGGAGGTGAAGAAGAAGCGGTCCCACATTAAGGTGGAAGTGAAGAAGAAGCGGTCCCACATTAAGGTGGAAGTGAAGAAGTGGTCCCACATTAAGGTGGACGTGAAGAAGAAGTGGTCCCACATTAAGGTGGAGGTGAAGAAGAAGTGGTCCCACATTAAGATGGAAGTGAAGAAGAAGTGGTCCCACATTAAGGTGGAAGTGAAGAAGAAGTGGTACCACATTAAGGTGGAGGTGAAGAAGAAGTGGTCCCACATTAAGGTGGAAGTGAAGAAGAAGTGGTCCCACATTAAGGTGGAAGTGAAGAAGAAGTGGTCCCACATTAAGGTGGAAGTGAAGAAGTGGTCCCACATTAAGGTGGAAGTGAAGAAGAAGTGGTCCCACATTAAGGTGGATGAAGAAGAAGAAGTGATCCCACATTAAGGTGGAAGTGAAGAAGAAGTGGTCCCACATTAAGGTGGAAGTGAAGAAGAAGTGGTCCCACATTAAGGTGGAGGTGAAGAAGAAGTGGTCCCACATTAAGGTGGAAGTGAAGAAGAAGTGGTCCCACATTAAGGTGGAAGTGAAGAAGAAGTGGTCCCACATTAAGGTGGAAGTGAAGAAGAAGTGGTCCAACATTAAGGTGGTGAAGAAGAAGTGGTCCCACATTAAGGTGGAAGTGAAGAAGAAGTGGTCCCACATTAAGGTGGAATTGAAGAAGAAGTGGTCCCACATTAAGGTGGAGGTGAAGAAGAAGTGGTCCCACAGTAAGGTGGAGATGAAGAAGAAGTGGTCCCACATTAAGGTGGAAGTGAAGAAGAAGCGGTCCCACATTAAGGTGGAAGTGAAGAAGAAGCGGTCCAACATTAAGGTGGAGGTGAAGAAGAAGTGGTCCCACATTAAGGTGGAAGTGAAGAAGAAGTGGTCCCACATTAAGGTGGATGTGAAGAAGAAGTGATCCCACATTAAGGTGGAAGTGAAGAAGAAGTGGTCCCACATTAAGGTGGAAGTGAAGAAGAAGTGGTCCAACATTAAGGTGGTGAAGAAGAAGTGGTCCCACATTAAGGTGGAGGTGAAGAAGAAGTGGTCCCACATTGAGGTGGAAGTGAAGAAGAAGTGGTCCCACATTAAGGTGGAAGTGAAGAAGAAGTGGTCCCACATTAAGGTGGAAGTGAAGAAGAAGTGGTCCCACATTAAGGTGGAAGTGAAGAAGAAGTGGTCCAACATTAAGGTGGTGAAGAAGAAGTGGTCCCACATTAAGGTGGAGGTGAAGAAGAAGTGGTCCCACATTAAGGTGGAAGTGAAGAAGAAGTGGTCCCACATTAAGGTGGAAGTGAAGAAGTGGTCCCACATTAAGGTGGTGAAGAAGAAGTGGTCCCACATTAAGATGGAAGTGAAGAAGAAGTGGTCCCACATTAAGGTGGAGGTGAAGAAGTGGTCCCACATTAAGGTGGAGGTGAAGAAGAAGTGGTCCCACATTAAGGTGGAGGTGAAGAAGCGGTCCCACATTAAGGTGGAAGTGAAGAAGAAGCGGTCCCACATTAAGGTGGAAGTGAAGAAGAAGCGGTCCCACATTAAGGTGGAAGTGAAGAAGTGGTCCCACATTAAGGTGGAGGTGAAGAAGAAGTGGTCCCACATTAAGGTGGAGGTGAAGAAGAAGCGGTCCCACATTAAGGTGGAGGTGAAGAAGAAGTGGTCCCACATTAAGGTGGAAGTGAAGAAGAAATGGTCCCACATTAAGGTGGAAGTTAAGAAGAAGTGGTCCCACATTAAGGTGGAAGTGAAGAAGAAGTGGTCCCACATTAAGGTGGAAGTGAAGAAGAAGCGGTCCCACATTAAGGTGGAAGTGAAGAAGAAGCGGTCCCACATTAAGGTGGAAGTGAAGAAGAAGTGGTCCCACATTAAGGTGGAGGTGAAGAAGAAGTGGTCCCACATTAAGGTGGAAGTGAAGAAGAAGTGGTCCCACATTAAGGTGGAAGTGAAGAAGAAGTGGTCCCACATTAAGGTGGAAGTGAAGAAGAAGTGGTCCCACATTAAGGTGGAGGTGAAGAAGAAGTGGTCCCACATTAAGGTGGAAGTGAAGAACAAGTGGTCCCACATTAAGGTGGAAGTGAAGAAGAAGTGGTCCCACATTAAGGTGGAAGTGAAGAACAAGTGGTCCCACATTAAGGTGGAGGTGAAGAAGAAGTGGTCCCACATTAAGGTGGAGGTGAAGAAGAAGTGGTCCCACATTAAGGTGGAAGTGAAGAAGAAGTGGTCCCACATTAAGGTGGAAGTGAAGAAGTGGTCCCACATTAAGGTGGTGAAGAAGAAGTGGTCCCACATTAAGATGGAAGTGAAGAAGAAGTGGTCCCACATTAAGGTGGAGGTGAAGAAGTGGTCCCACATTAAGGTGGAGGTGAAGAAGAAGTGGTCCCACATTAAGGTGGAAGTGAAGAACAAGTGGTCCCACATTAAGGTGGAGGTGAAGAAGAAGTGGTCCCACATTAAGGTGGAAGTGAAGAACAAGTGGTCCCACATTAAGATGGAAGTGAAGAAGAAGTGGTCCCACATTAAGGTGGAGGTGAAGAAGAAGTGGTCCCACATTAAGGTGGAAGTGAAGAAGAAGTGGTCCCACATTAAGGTGGAGGTGAAGAAGAAGTGGTCCCACATTAAGGTGGAGATGGAGAAGAAGCGGTCCCACATTAAGGTGGAAGTGAAGAAGAAGGGGTCCCACATTAAGGTGGAGGTGAAGAAGAAGTGGTCCCACATTAAGGTGGAGGTGAAGAAGCGGTCCCACATTAAGGTGGAAGTGAAGAAGAAGCGGTCCCACATTAAGGTGGAAGTGAAGAAGAAGCGGTCCCACATTAAGGTGGAAGTGAAGAAGAAGCGGTCCCACATTAAGGTGGAAGTGAAGAAGAAGCGGTCCCACATTAAGGTGGAAGTGAAGAAGTGGTCCCACATTAAGGTGGAGGTGAAGAAGAAGTGGTCCCACATTAAGGTGGAGGTGAAGAAGAAGTGGTCCCACATTAAGGTGGAGGTGAAGAAGAAGTGGTCCCACATTAAGGTGGAAGTGAAGAAGAAATGGTCCCACATTAAGGTGGAAGTTAAGAAGAAGTGGTCCCACATTAAGGTGGAAGTGAAGAAGAAGTGGTCCCACATTAAGGTGGAAGTGAAGAAGAAGCGGTCCCACATTAAGGTGGAAGTGAAGAAGAAGCGGTCCCACATTAAGGTGGAAGTGAAGAAGAAGTGGTCCCACATTAAGGTGGAGGTGAAGAAGAAGTGGTCCCACATTAAGGTGGAAGTGAAGAAGAAGTGGTCCCACATTAAGGTGGAAGTGAAGAAGAAGTGGTCCCACATTAAGGTGGAAGTGAAGAAGAAGTGGTCCCACATTAAGGTGGAGGTGAAGAAGAAGTGGTCCCACATTAAGGTGGAAGTGAAGAACAAGTGGTCCCACATTAAGGTGGAGGTGAAGAAGAAGTGGTCCCACATTAAGGTGGAAGTGAAGAACAAGTGGTCCCACATTAAGGTGGAGGTGAAGAAGAAGTGGTCCCACATTAAGGTGGAGGTGAAGAAGAAGTGGTCCCACATTAAGGTGGAAGTGAAGAAGAAGTGGTCCCACATTAAGGTGGAAGTGAAGAAGTGGTCCCACATTAAGGTGGAGGTGAAGAAGAAGTGGTCCCACATTAAGGTGGAGATGGAGAAGAAGCGGTCCCACATTAAGGTGGAAGTGAAGGAGAAGGGGTCCCACATTAAGGTGGAGGTGAAGAAGAAGTGGTCCCACATTAAGGTGGAGGTGAAGAAGAAGCGGTCCCACATTAAGGTGGAAGTGAAGAAGAAGCGGTCCCACATTAAGGTGGAAGTGAAGAAGTGGTCCCACATTAAGGTGGACGTGAAGAAGAAGTGGTCCCACATTAAGGTGGAGGTGAAGAAGAAGTGGTCCCACATTAAGATGGAAGTGAAGAAGAAGTGGTCCCACATTAAGGTGGAAGTGAAGAAGAAGTGGTACCACATTAAGGTGGAGGTGAAGAAGAAGTGGTCCCACATTAAGGTGGAAGTGAAGAAGAAGTGGTCCCACATTAAGGTGGAAGTGAAGAAGAAGTGGTCCCACATTAAGGTGGAAGTGAAGAAGTGGTCCCACATTAAGGTGGAAGTGAAGAAGAAGTGGTCCCACATTAAGGTGGATGAAGAAGAAGAAGTGATCCCACATTAAGGTGGAAGTGAAGAAGAAGTGGTCCCACATTAAGGTGGAAGTGAAGAAGAAGTGGTCCCACATTAAGGTGGAGGTGAAGAAGAAGTGGTCCCACATTAAGGTGGAAGTGAAGAAGAAGTGGTCCCACATTAAGGTGGAAGTGAAGAAGAAGTGGTCCCACATTAAGGTGGAAGTGAAGAAGAAGTGGTCCAACATTAAGGTGGTGAAGAAGAAGTGGTCCCACATTAAGGTGGAAGTGAAGAAGAAGTGGTCCCACATTAAGGTGGAATTGAAGAAGAAGTGGTCCCACATTAAGGTGGAGGTGAAGAAGAAGTGGTCCCACAGTAAGGTGGAGATGAAGAAGAAGTGGTCCAACATTAAGGTGGAAGTGAAGAAGAAGCGGTCCCACATTAAGGTGGAAGTGAAGAAGAAGCGGTCCAACATTAAGGTGGAGGTGAAGAAGAAGTGGTCCCACATTAAGGTGGAAGTGAAGAAGAAGTGGTCCCACATTAAGGTGGATGTGAAGAAGAAGTGATCCCACATTAAGGTGGAAGTGAAGAAGAAGTGGTCCCACATTAAGGTGGAAGTGAAGAAGAAGTGGTCCAACATTAAGGTGGTGAAGAAGAAGTGGTCCCACATTAAGGTGGAGGTGAAGAAGAAGTGGTCCCACATTAAGGTGGAAGTGAAGAAGAAGTGGTCCCACATTAAGGTGGAAGTGAAGAAGTGGTCCCACATTAAGGTGGTGAAGAAGAAGTGGTCCCACATTAAGATGGAAGTGAAGAAGAAGTGGTCCCACATTAAGGTGGAGGTGAAGAAGTGGTCCCACATTAAGGTGGAGGTGAAGAAGAAGTGGTCCCACATTAAGGTGGAGGTGAAGAAGCGGTCCCACATTAAGGTGGAAGTGAAGAAGAAGCGGTCCCACATTAAGGTGGAAGTGAAGAAGAAGCGGTCCCACATTAAGGTGGAAGTGAAGAAGTGGTCCCACATTAAGGTGGAGGTGAAGAAGAAGTGGTCCCACATTAAGGTGGAGGTGAAGAAGAAGCGGTCCCACATTAAGGTGGAGGTGAAGAAGAAGTGGTCCCACATTAAGGTGGAAGTGAAGAAGAAATGGTCCCACATTAAGGTGGAAGTTAAGAAGAAGTGGTCCCACATTAAGGTGGAAGTGAAGAAGAAGTGGTCCCACATTAAGGTGGAAGTGAAGAAGAAGCGGTCCCACATTAAGGTGGAAGTGAAGAAGAAGCGGTCCCACATTAAGGTGGAAGTGAAGAAGAAGTGGTCCCACATTAAGGTGGAGGTGAAGAAGAAGTGGTCCCACATTAAGGTGGAAGTGAAGAAGAAGTGGTCCCACATTAAGGTGGAAGTGAAGAAGAAGTGGTCCCACATTAAGGTGGAAGTGAAGAAGAAGTGGTCCCACATTAAGGTGGAGGTGAAGAAGAAGTGGTCCCATATTAAGGTGGAAGTGAAGAACAAGTGGTCCCACATTAAGGTGGAGGTGAAGAAGAAGTGGTCCCACATTAAGGTGGAAGTGAAGAACAAGTGGTCCCACATTAAGGTGGAGGTGAAGAAGAAGTGGTCCCACATTAAGGTGGAGGTGAAGAAGAAGTGGTCCCACATTAAGGTGGAAGTGAAGAAGAAGTGGTCCCACATTAAGGTGGAAGTGAAGAAGTTGTCCCACATTAAGGTGGAGGTGAAGAAGAAGTGGTCCCACATTAAGGTGGAGATGGAGAAGAAGCGGTCCCACATTAAGGTGGAAGTGAAGAAGAAGCGGTCCCACATTAAGGTGGAAGTGAAGAAGTGGTCCCACATTAAGGTGGAGGTGAAGAAGAAGTGGTCCCACATTAAGGTGGAGGTGAACAAGAAGCGGTCCCACATTAAGGTGGAGGTGAAGAAGAAGTGGTCCCACATTAAGGTGGAAGTGAAGAAGAAATGGTCCCACATTTAGGTGGAAGTTAAGAAGAAGTGGTCCCACATTAAGGTGGAAGTGAAGAAGAAGTGGTCCCACATTAAGGTGGAAGTGAAGAAGAAGCGGTCCCACATTAAGGTGGAAGTGAAGAAGAAGCGGTCCCACATTAAGGTGGAAGTGAAGAAGAAGTGGTCCCACATTAAGGTGGAGGTGAAGAAGAAGTGGTCCCACATTAAGGTGGAAGTGAAGAAGAAGTGGTCCCACATTAAGGTGGAAGTGAAGAAGAAGTGGTCCCACATTAAGGTGGAAGTGAAGAAGAAGTGGTCCCACATTAAGGTGGAGGTGAAGAAGAAGTGGTCCCACATTAAGGTGGAAGTGAAGAACAAGTGGTCCCACATTAAGGTGGAGGTGAAGAAGAAGTGGTCCCACATTAAGGTGGAAGTGAAGAACAAGTGGTCCCACATTAAGGTGGAGGTGAAGAAGAAGTGGTCCCACATTAAGGTGGAGGTGAAGAAGAAGTGGTCCCACATTAAGGTGGAAGTGAAGAAGAAGTGGTCCCACATTAAGGTGGAAGTGAAGAAGTTGTCCCACATTAAGGTGGAGGTGAAGAAGAAGTGGTCCCACATTAAGGTGGAGATGGAGAAGAAGCGGTCCCACATTAAGGTGGAAGTGAAGGAGAAGGGGTCCCACATTAAGGTGGAGGTGAAGAAGAAGTGGTCCCACATTAAGGTGGAGGTGAAGAAGAAGCGGTCCCACATTAAGGTGGAAGTGAAGAAGAAGCGGTCCCACATTAAGGTGGAAGTGAAGAAGTGGTCCCACATTAAGGTGGACGTGAAGAAGAAGTGGTCCCACATTAAGGTGGAGGTGAAGAAGAAGTGGTCCCACATTAAGATGGAAGTGAAGAAGAAGTGGTCCCACATTAAGGTGGAAGTGAAGAAGAAGTGGTACCACATTAAGGTGGAGGTGAAGAAGAAGTGGTCCCACATTAAGGTGGAAGTGAAGAAGAAGTGGTCCCACATTAAGGTGGAAGTGAAGAAGTGGTCCCACATTAAGGTGGAAGTGAAGAAGAAGTGGTCCCACATTAAGGTGGATGAAGAAGAAGAAGTGATCCCACATTAAGGTGGAAGTGAAGAAGAAGTGGTCCCACATTAAGGTGGAAGTGAAGAAGAAGTGGTCCCACATTAAGGTGGAGGTGAAGAAGAAGTGGTCCCACATTAAGGTGGAGGTGAAGAAGAAGTGGTCCCACATTAAGGTGGAAGTGAAGAACAAGTGGTCCCACATTAAGGTGGAGGTGAAGAAGAAGTGGTCCCACATTAAGGTGGAGGTGAAGAAGAAGTGGTCCCACATTAAGGTGGAAGTGAAGAAGAAGTGGTCCCACATTAAGGTGGAAGTGAAGAAGTGGTCCCACATTAAGGTGGAGGTGAAGAAGAAGTGGTCCCACATTAAGGTGGAGATGGAGAAGAAGCGGTCCCACATTAAGGTGGAAGTGAAGGAGAAGGGGTCCCACATTAAGGTGGAGGTGAAGAAGAAGTGGTCCCACATTAAGGTGGAGGTGAAGAAGAAGCGGTCCCACATTAAGGTGGAAGTGAAGAAGAAGCGGTCCCACATTAAGGTGGAAGTGAAGAAGTGGTCCCACATTAAGGTGGACGTGAAGAAGAAGTGGTCCCACATTAAGGTGGAGGTGAAGAAGAAGTGGTCCCACATTAAGATGGAAGTGAAGAAGAAGTGGTCCCACATTAAGGTGGAAGTGAAGAAGAAGTGGTACCACATTAAGGTGGAGGTGAAGAAGAAGTGGTCCCACATTAAGGTGGAAGTGAAGAAGAAGTGGTCCCACATTAAGGTGGAAGTGAAGAAGAAGTGGTCCCACATTAAGGTGGAAGTGAAGAAGTGGTCCCACATTAAGGTGGAAGTGAAGAAGAAGTGGTCCCACATTAAGGTGGATGAAGAAGAAGAAGTGATCCCACATTAAGGTGGAAGTGAAGAAGAAGTGGTCCCACATTAAGGTGGAAGTGAAGAAGAAGTGGTCCCACATTAAGGTGGAGGTGAAGAAGAAGTGGTCCCACATTAAGGTGGAAGTGAAGAAGAAGTGGTCCCACATTAAGGTGGAAGTGAAGAAGAAGTGGTCCCACATTAAGGTGGAAGTGAAGAAGAAGTGGTCCAACATTAAGGTGGTGAAGAAGAAGTGGTCCCACATTAAGGTGGAAGTGAAGAAGAAGTGGTCCCACATTAAGGTGGAATTGAAGAAGAAGTGGTCCCACATTAAGGTGGAGGTGAAGAAGAAGTGGTCCCACAGTAAGGTGGAGATGAAGAAGAAGTGGTCCCACATTAAGGTGGAAGTGAAGAAGAAGCGGTCCCACATTAAGGTGGAAGTGAAGAAGAAGCGGTCCAACATTAAGGTGGAGGTGAAGAAGAAGTGGTCCCACATTAAGGTGGAAGTGAAGAAGAAGTGGTCCCACATTAAGGTGGATGTGAAGAAGAAGTGATCCCACATTAAGGTGGAAGTGAAGAAGAAGTGGTCCCACATTAAGGTGGAAGTGAAGAAGAAGTGGTCCAACATTAAGGTGGTGAAGAAGAAGTGGTCCCACATTAAGGTGGAGGTGAAGAAGAAGTGGTCCCACATTGAGGTGGAAGTGAAGAAGAAGTGGTCCCACATTAAGGTGGAAGTGAAGAAGAAGTGGTCCCACATTAAGGTGGAAGTGAAGAAGAAGTGGTCCCACATTAAGGTGGAAGTGAAGAAGAAGTGGTCCAACATTAAGGTGGTGAAGAAGAAGTGGTCCCACATTAAGGTGGAGGTGAAGAAGAAGTGGTCCCACATTAAGGTGGAAGTGAAGAAGAAGTGGTCCCACATTAAGGTGGAAGTGAAGAAGTGGTCCCACATTAAGGTGGTGAAGAAGAAGTGGTCCCACATTAAGATGGAAGTGAAGAAGAAGTGGTCCCACATTAAGGTGGAGGTGAAGAAGTGGTCCCACATTAAGGTGGAGGTGAAGAAGAAGTGGTCCCACATTAAGGTGGAGGTGAAGAAGCGGTCCCACATTAAGGTGGAAGTGAAGAAGAAGCGGTCCCACATTAAGGTGGAAGTGAAGAAGAAGCGGTCCCACATTAAGGTGGAAGTGAAGAAGTGGTCCCACATTAAGGTGGAGGTGAAGAAGAAGTGGTCCCACATTAAGGTGGAGGTGAAGAAGAAGCGGTCCCACATTAAGGTGGAGGTGAAGAAGAAGTGGTCCCACATTAAGGTGGAAGTGAAGAAGAAATGGTCCCACATTAAGGTGGAAGTTAAGAAGAAGTGGTCCCACATTAAGGTGGAAGTGAAGAAGAAGTGGTCCCACATTAAGGTGGAAGTGAAGAAGAAGCGGTCCCACATTAAGGTGGAAGTGAAGAAGAAGCGGTCCCACATTAAGGTGGAAGTGAAGAAGAAGTGGTCCCACATTAAGGTGGAGGTGAAGAAGAAGTGGTCCCACATTAAGGTGGAAGTGAAGAAGAAGTGGTCCCACATTAAGGTGGAAGTGAAGAAGAAGTGGTCCCACATTAAGGTGGAAGTGAAGAAGAAGTGGTCCCACATTAAGGTGGAGGTGAAGAAGAAGTGGTCCCACATTAAGGTGGAAGTGAAGAACAAGTGGTCCCACATTAAGGTGGAAGTGAAGAAGAAGTGGTCCCACATTAAGGTGGAAGTGAAGAACAAGTGGTCCCACATTAAGGTGGAGGTGAAGAAGAAGTGGTCCCACATTAAGGTGGAGGTGAAGAAGAAGTGGTCCCACATTAAGGTGGAAGTGAAGAAGAAGTGGTCCCACATTAAGGTGGAAGTGAAGAAGTTGTCCCACATTAAGGTGGAGGTGAAGAAGAAGTGGTCCCACATTAAGGTGGAGATGGAGAAGAAGCGGTCCCACATTAAGGTGGAAGTGAAGAAGAAGCGGTCCCACATTAAGGTGGAAGTGAAGAAGTGGTCCCACATTAAGGTGGAGGTGAAGAAGAAGTGGTCCCACATTAAGGTGGAGGTGAAGAAGAAGCGGTCCCACATTAAGGTGGAGGTGAAGAAGAAGTGGTCCCACATTAAGGTGGAAGTGAAGAAGAAATGGTCCCACATTAAGGTGGAAGTTAAGAAGAAGTGGTCCCACATTAAGGTGGAAGTGAAGAAGAAGTGGTCCCACATTAAGGTGGAAGTGAAGAAGAAGCGGTCCCACATTAAGGTGGAAGTGAAGAAGAAGCGGTCCCACATTAAGGTGGAAGTGAAGAAGAAGTGGTCCCACATTAAGGTGGAGGTGAAGAAGAAGTGGTCCCACATTAAGGTGGAAGTGAAGAAGAAGTGGTCCCACATTAAGGTGGAAGTGAAGAAGAAGTGGTCCCACATTAAGGTGGAAGTGAAGAAGAAGTGGTCCCACATTAAGGTGGAGGTGAAGAAGAAGTGGTCCCACATTAAGGTGGAAGTGAAGAACAAGTGGTCCCACATTAAGGTGGAGGTGAAGAAGAAGTGGTCCCACATTAAGGTGGATGAAGAAGAAGAAGTGATCCCACATTAAGGTGGAAGTGAAGAAGAAGTGGTCCCACATTAAGGTGGAAGTGAAGAAGAAGTGGTCCCACATTAAGGTGGAGGTGAAGAAGAAGTGGTCCCACATTAAGGTGGAGGTGAAGAAGAAGTGGTCCCACATTAAGGTGGAAGTGAAGAACAAGTGGTCCCACATTAAGGTGGAGGTGAAGAAGAAGTGGTCCCACATTAAGGTGGAGGTGAAGAAGAAGTGGTCCCACATTAAGGTGGAAGTGAAGAAGAAGTGGTCCCACATTAAGGTGGAAGTGAAGAAGTGGTCCCACATTAAGGTGGAGGTGAAGAAGAAGTGGTCCCACATTAAGGTGGAGATGGAGAAGAAGCGGTCCCACATTAAGGTGGAAGTGAAGGAGAAGGGGTCCCACATTAAGGTGGAGGTGAAGAAGAAGTGGTCCCACATTAAGGTGGAGGTGAAGAAGAAGCGGTCCCACATTAAGGTGGAAGTGAAGAAGAAGCGGTCCCACATTAAGGTGGAAGTGAAGAAGTGGTCCCACATTAAGGTGGACGTGAAGAAGAAGTGGTCCCACATTAAGGTGGAGGTGAAGAAGAAGTGGTCCCACATTAAGATGGAAGTGAAGAAGAAGTGGTCCCACATTAAGGTGGAAGTGAAGAAGAAGTGGTACCACATTAAGGTGGAGGTGAAGAAGAAGTGGTCCCACATTAAGGTGGAAGTGAAGAAGAAGTGGTCCCACATTAAGGTGGAAGTGAAGAAGAAGTGGTCCCACATTAAGGTGGAAGTGAAGAAGTGGTCCCACATTAAGGTGGAAGTGAAGAAGAAGTGGTCCCACATTAAGGTGGATGAAGAAGAAGAAGTGATCCCACATTAAGGTGGAAGTGAAGAAGAAGTGGTCCCACATTAAGGTGGAAGTGAAGAAGAAGTGGTCCCACATTAAGGTGGAGGTGAAGAAGAAGTGGTCCCACATTAAGGTGGAAGTGAAGAAGAAGTGGTCCCACATTAAGGTGGAAGTGAAGAAGAAGTGGTCCCACATTAAGGTGGAAGTGAAGAAGAAGTGGTCCAACATTAAGGTGGTGAAGAAGAAGTGGTCCCACATTAAGGTGGAAGTGAAGAAGAAGTGGTCCCACATTAAGGTGGAATTGAAGAAGAAGTGGTCCCACATTAAGGTGGAGGTGAAGAAGAAGTGGTCCCACAGTAAGGTGGAGATGAAGAAGAAGTGGTCCCACATTAAGGTGGAAGTGAAGAAGAAGCGGTCCCACATTAAGGTGGAAGTGAAGAAGAAGCGGTCCAACATTAAGGTGGAGGTGAAGAAGAAGTGGTCCCACATTAAGGTGGAAGTGAAGAAGAAGTGGTCCCACATTAAGGTGGATGTGAAGAAGAAGTGATCCCACATTAAGGTGGAAGTGAAGAAGAAGTGGTCCCACATTAAGGTGGAAGTGAAGAAGAAGTGGTCCAACATTAAGGTGGTGAAGAAGAAGTGGTCCCACATTAAGGTGGAGGTGAAGAAGAAGTGGTCCCACATTGAGGTGGAAGTGAAGAAGAAGTGGTCCCACATTAAGGTGGAAGTGAAGAAGAAGTGGTCCCACATTAAGGTGGAAGTGAAGAAGAAGTGGTCCCACATTAAGGTGGAAGTGAAGAAGAAGTGGTCCAACATTAAGGTGGTGAAGAAGAAGTGGTCCCACATTAAGGTGGAGGTGAAGAAGAAGTGGTCCCACATTAAGGTGGAAGTGAAGAAGAAGTGGTCCCACATTAAGGTGGAAGTGAAGAAGTGGTCCCACATTAAGGTGGTGAAGAAGAAGTGGTCCCACATTAAGATGGAAGTGAAGAAGAAGTGGTCCCACATTAAGGTGGAGGTGAAGAAGTGGTCCCACATTAAGGTGGAGGTGAAGAAGAAGTGGTCCCACATTAAGGTGGAGGTGAAGAAGCGGTCCCACATTAAGGTGGAAGTGAAGAAGAAGCGGTCCCACATTAAGGTGGAAGTGAAGAAGAAGCGGTCCCACATTAAGGTGGAAGTGAAGAAGTGGTCCCACATTAAGGTGGAGGTGAAGAAGAAGTGGTCCCACATTAAGG
Organism: Odontesthes bonariensis; assembly: GCF_027942865.1. Taxonomy (NCBI): domain Eukaryota; kingdom Metazoa; phylum Chordata; class Actinopteri; order Atheriniformes; family Atherinopsidae; genus Odontesthes; species Odontesthes bonariensis. The sequence continues at coordinate 38,217,907 of NC_134519.1, forward strand.
TGGAGGTGAAGAAGAAGCGGTCCCACATTAAGGTGGAGGTGAAGAAGAAGTGGTCCCACATTAAGGTGGAAGTGAAGAAGAAATGGTCCCACATTAAGGTGGAAGTTAAGAAGAAGTGGTCCCACATTAAGGTGGAAGTGAAGAAGAAGTGGTCCCACATTAAGGTGGAAGTGAAGAAGAAGCGGTCCCACATTAAGGTGGAAGTGAAGAAGAAGCGGTCCCACATTAAGGTGGAAGTGAAGAAGAAGTGGTCCCACATTAAGGTGGAGGTGAAGAAGAAGTGGTCCCACATTAAGGTGGAAGTGAAGAAGAAGTGGTCCCACATTAAGGTGGAAGTGAAGAAGAAGTGGTCCCACATTAAGGTGGAAGTGAAGAAGAAGTGGTCCCACATTAAGGTGGAGGTGAAGAAGAAGTGGTCCCACATTAAGGTGGAAGTGAAGAACAAGTGGTCCCACATTAAGGTGGAAGTGAAGAAGAAGTGGTCCCACATTAAGGTGGAAGTGAAGAACAAGTGGTCCCACATTAAGGTGGAGGTGAAGAAGAAGTGGTCCCACATTAAGGTGGAGGTGAAGAAGAAGTGGTCCCACATTAAGGTGGAAGTGAAGAAGAAGTGGTCCCACATTAAGGTGGAAGTGAAGAAGTGGTCCCACATTAAGGTGGTGAAGAAGAAGTGGTCCCACATTAAGATGGAAGTGAAGAAGAAGTGGTCCCACATTAAGGTGGAGGTGAAGAAGTGGTCCCACATTAAGGTGGAGGTGAAGAAGAAGTGGTCCCACATTAAGGTGGAAGTGAAGAACAAGTGGTCCCACATTAAGGTGGAGGTGAAGAAGAAGTGGTCCCACATTAAGGTGGAAGTGAAGAACAAGTGGTCCCACATTAAGATGGAAGTGAAGAAGAAGTGGTCCCACATTAAGGTGGAGGTGAAGAAGAAGTGGTCCCACATTAAGGTGGAAGTGAAGAAGAAGTGGTCCCACATTAAGGTGGAGGTGAAGAAGAAGTGGTCCCACATTAAGGTGGAGATGGAGAAGAAGCGGTCCCACATTAAGGTGGAAGTGAAGAAGAAGGGGTCCCACATTAAGGTGGAGGTGAAGAAGAAGTGGTCCCACATTAAGGTGGAGGTGAAGAAGCGGTCCCACATTAAGGTGGAAGTGAAGAAGAAGCGGTCCCACATTAAGGTGGAAGTGAAGAAGAAGCGGTCCCACATTAAGGTGGAAGTGAAGAAGAAGCGGTCCCACATTAAGGTGGAAGTGAAGAAGAAGCGGTCCCACATTAAGGTGGAAGTGAAGAAGTGGTCCCACATTAAGGTGGAGGTGAAGAAGAAGTGGTCCCACATTAAGGTGGAGGTGAAGAAGAAGTGGTCCCACATTAAGGTGGAGGTGAAGAAGAAGTGGTCCCACATTAAGGTGGAAGTGAAGAAGAAATGGTCCCACATTAAGGTGGAAGTTAAGAAGAAGTGGTCCCACATTAAGGTGGAAGTGAAGAAGAAGTGGTCCCACATTAAGGTGGAAGTGAAGAAGAAGCGGTCCCACATTAAGGTGGAAGTGAAGAAGAAGCGGTCCCACATTAAGGTGGAAGTGAAGAAGAAGTGGTCCCACATTAAGGTGGAGGTGAAGAAGAAGTGGTCCCACATTAAGGTGGAAGTGAAGAAGAAGTGGTCCCACATTAAGGTGGAAGTGAAGAAGAAGTGGTCCCACATTAAGGTGGAAGTGAAGAAGAAGTGGTCCCACATTAAGGTGGAGGTGAAGAAGAAGTGGTCCCACATTAAGGTGGAAGTGAAGAACAAGTGGTCCCACATTAAGGTGGAGGTGAAGAAGAAGTGGTCCCACATTAAGGTGGAAGTGAAGAACAAGTGGTCCCACATTAAGGTGGAGGTGAAGAAGAAGTGGTCCCACATTAAGGTGGAGGTGAAGAAGAAGTGGTCCCACATTAAGGTGGAAGTGAAGAAGAAGTGGTCCCACATTAAGGTGGAAGTGAAGAAGTGGTCCCACATTAAGGTGGAGGTGAAGAAGAAGTGGTCCCACATTAAGGTGGAGATGGAGAAGAAGCGGTCCCACATTAAGGTGGAAGTGAAGGAGAAGGGGTCCCACATTAAGGTGGAGGTGAAGAAGAAGTGGTCCCACATTAAGGTGGAGGTGAAGAAGAAGCGGTCCCACATTAAGGTGGAAGTGAAGAAGAAGCGGTCCCACATTAAGGTGGAAGTGAAGAAGTGGTCCCACATTAAGGTGGACGTGAAGAAGAAGTGGTCCCACATTAAGGTGGAGGTGAAGAAGAAGTGGTCCCACATTAAGATGGAAGTGAAGAAGAAGTGGTCCCACATTAAGGTGGAAGTGAAGAAGAAGTGGTACCACATTAAGGTGGAGGTGAAGAAGAAGTGGTCCCACATTAAGGTGGAAGTGAAGAAGAAGTGGTCCCACATTAAGGTGGAAGTGAAGAAGAAGTGGTCCCACATTAAGGTGGAAGTGAAGAAGTGGTCCCACATTAAGGTGGAAGTGAAGAAGAAGTGGTCCCACATTAAGGTGGATGAAGAAGAAGAAGTGATCCCACATTAAGGTGGAAGTGAAGAAGAAGTGGTCCCACATTAAGGTGGAAGTGAAGAAGAAGTGGTCCCACATTAAGGTGGAGGTGAAGAAGAAGTGGTCCCACATTAAGGTGGAAGTGAAGAAGAAGTGGTCCCACATTAAGGTGGAAGTGAAGAAGAAGTGGTCCCACATTAAGGTGGAAGTGAAGAAGAAGTGGTCCAACATTAAGGTGGTGAAGAAGAAGTGGTCCCACATTAAGGTGGAAGTGAAGAAGAAGTGGTCCCACATTAAGGTGGAATTGAAGAAGAAGTGGTCCCACATTAAGGTGGAGGTGAAGAAGAAGTGGTCCCACAGTAAGGTGGAGATGAAGAAGAAGTGGTCCAACATTAAGGTGGAAGTGAAGAAGAAGCGGTCCCACATTAAGGTGGAAGTGAAGAAGAAGCGGTCCAACATTAAGGTGGAGGTGAAGAAGAAGTGGTCCCACATTAAGGTGGAAGTGAAGAAGAAGTGGTCCCACATTAAGGTGGATGTGAAGAAGAAGTGATCCCACATTAAGGTGGAAGTGAAGAAGAAGTGGTCCCACATTAAGGTGGAAGTGAAGAAGAAGTGGTCCAACATTAAGGTGGTGAAGAAGAAGTGGTCCCACATTAAGGTGGAGGTGAAGAAGAAGTGGTCCCACATTAAGGTGGAAGTGAAGAAGAAGTGGTCCCACATTAAGGTGGAAGTGAAGAAGTGGTCCCACATTAAGGTGGTGAAGAAGAAGTGGTCCCACATTAAGATGGAAGTGAAGAAGAAGTGGTCCCACATTAAGGTGGAGGTGAAGAAGTGGTCCCACATTAAGGTGGAGGTGAAGAAGAAGTGGTCCCACATTAAGGTGGAGGTGAAGAAGCGGTCCCACATTAAGGTGGAAGTGAAGAAGAAGCGGTCCCACATTAAGGTGGAAGTGAAGAAGAAGCGGTCCCACATTAAGGTGGAAGTGAAGAAGTGGTCCCACATTAAGGTGGAGGTGAAGAAGAAGTGGTCCCACATTAAGGTGGAGGTGAAGAAGAAGCGGTCCCACATTAAGGTGGAGGTGAAGAAGAAGTGGTCCCACATTAAGGTGGAAGTGAAGAAGAAATGGTCCCACATTAAGGTGGAAGTTAAGAAGAAGTGGTCCCACATTAAGGTGGAAGTGAAGAAGAAGTGGTCCCACATTAAGGTGGAAGTGAAGAAGAAGCGGTCCCACATTAAGGTGGAAGTGAAGAAGAAGCGGTCCCACATTAAGGTGGAAGTGAAGAAGAAGTGGTCCCACATTAAGGTGGAGGTGAAGAAGAAGTGGTCCCACATTAAGGTGGAAGTGAAGAAGAAGTGGTCCCACATTAAGGTGGAAGTGAAGAAGAAGTGGTCCCACATTAAGGTGGAAGTGAAGAAGAAGTGGTCCCACATTAAGGTGGAGGTGAAGAAGAAGTGGTCCCATATTAAGGTGGAAGTGAAGAACAAGTGGTCCCACATTAAGGTGGAGGTGAAGAAGAAGTGGTCCCACATTAAGGTGGAAGTGAAGAACAAGTGGTCCCACATTAAGGTGGAGGTGAAGAAGAAGTGGTCCCACATTAAGGTGGAGGTGAAGAAGAAGTGGTCCCACATTAAGGTGGAAGTGAAGAAGAAGTGGTCCCACATTAAGGTGGAAGTGAAGAAGTTGTCCCACATTAAGGTGGAGGTGAAGAAGAAGTGGTCCCACATTAAGGTGGAGATGGAGAAGAAGCGGTCCCACATTAAGGTGGAAGTGAAGAAGAAGCGGTCCCACATTAAGGTGGAAGTGAAGAAGTGGTCCCACATTAAGGTGGAGGTGAAGAAGAAGTGGTCCCACATTAAGGTGGAGGTGAACAAGAAGCGGTCCCACATTAAGGTGGAGGTGAAGAAGAAGTGGTCCCACATTAAGGTGGAAGTGAAGAAGAAATGGTCCCACATTTAGGTGGAAGTTAAGAAGAAGTGGTCCCACATTAAGGTGGAAGTGAAGAAGAAGTGGTCCCACATTAAGGTGGAAGTGAAGAAGAAGCGGTCCCACATTAAGGTGGAAGTGAAGAAGAAGCGGTCCCACATTAAGGTGGAAGTGAAGAAGAAGTGGTCCCACATTAAGGTGGAGGTGAAGAAGAAGTGGTCCCACATTAAGGTGGAAGTGAAGAAGAAGTGGTCCCACATTAAGGTGGAAGTGAAGAAGAAGTGGTCCCACATTAAGGTGGAAGTGAAGAAGAAGTGGTCCCACATTAAGGTGGAGGTGAAGAAGAAGTGGTCCCATTAAGGTGGAAGTGAAGAACAAGTGGTCCCACATTAAGGTGGAGGTGAAGAAGAAGTGGTCCCACATTAAGGTGGAAGTGAAGAACAAGTGGTCCCACATTAAGGTGGAGGTGAAGAAGAAGTGGTCCCACATTAAGGTGGAGGTGAAGAAGAAGTGGTCCCACATTAAGGTGGAAGTGAAGAAGAAGTGGTCCCACATTAAGGTGGAAGTGAAGAAGTGGTCCCACATTAAGGTGGAGGTGAAGAAGAAGTGGTCCCACATTAAGGTGGAGGTGGAGAAGAAGCGGTCCCACATTAAGGTGGAAGTGAAGAGAAGGGGTCCCACATTAAGGTGGAGGTGAAGAAGAAGTGGTCCCACATTAAGGTGGAGGTGAAGAAGAAGCGGTCCCACATTAAGGTGGAAGTGAAGAAGAAGCGGTCCACATTAAGGTGGAAGTGAAGAAGTGGTCCCACATTAAGGTGGACGTGAAGAAGAAGTGGTCCCACATTAAGGTGGAGTGAAGAAGAAGTGGTCCCACATTAAGGTGGAGTGAGAAGAAGTGGTCCCACATTAAGGTGGAAGTGAAGAGAAGCTGGTCCCACATTAAGGTGGAAGGTGAAGAAGAAGCTGGTCCCACATTAAGGTGGAAGTGAAGAAGAAGTGGTCCCACATTAAGGTGGAGTGAAGAAGAAGTGGTCCCACATTAAGGTGGAAGTGAAGAAGAAGTGGTCCCACATTAAGGTGGAAGTGAAGAAGAAGTGGTCCACATTAAGGTGGAAGGTGAAGAAGAAGTGGTCCCACATTAAGGTGGAAGTGAAGAAGAAGTGGTCCCACATTAAGGTGGAAGTGAAGAACGAAGTGGTCCCACATTAAGGTGGAGGTGAAGAAGAAGTGGTCCCACATTAAGGTGGAAGAAGAAGAAGAAGTGATCCCACATTAAGGTGGAAGTGAAGAAGAAGTGGTCCCACATTAAGGTGGAGGTGAAGAAGAAGTGGTCCCACATTAAGGTGGAGGTGAAGAAGAAGTGGTCCCACATTAAGGTGGAGGTGAAGAAGAAGTGGTCCACATTAAGGTGGAAGTGAAGAACAAGTGGTCCCACATTAAGGTGGAGGTGAAGAAGAAGTGGTCCCACATTAAGGTGGAGGTGAAGAAGAAGTGGTCCCACATTAAGGTGGAAGTGAAGAAGAAGTGGTCCCACATTAAGGTGGAAGTGAAGAAGTGGTCCCACATTAAGGTGGAGGTGAAGAAGAAGTGGTCCCACATTAAGGTGGAGATGGAGAAGAAGCGGTCCCACATTAAGGTGGAAGTGAAGAGAAGGGGTCCCACATTAAGGTGGAGGTGAAGAAGAAGTGGGTCCCACATTAAGGTGGAGGTGAAGAAGAAGCGGTCCCACATTAAGGTGGAAGTGAAGAAGAAGCGGTCCCACATTAAGGTGGAAGTGAAGAAGTGGTCCCACATTAAGGTGGACGTGAAGAAGAAGTGGTCCCACATTAAGGTGGAGGTGAAGAAGAAGTGGTCCCACATTAAGATGGAAGTGAAGAAGAAGTGGTCCCACATTAAGGTGGAAGTGAAGAAGAAGTGGTCCCACATTAAGGTGGAGGTGAAGAAGAAGTGGTCCCACATTAAGGTGGAAGTGAAGAAGAAGTGGTCCCACATTAAGGTGGAAGTGAAGAAGAAGTGGTCCCACATTAAGGTGGAAGTGAAGAAGTGGTCCCACATTAAGGTGGAAGTGAAGAAGAAGTGGTCCCACATTAAGGTGGATGAAGAAGAAGAAGTGATCCCACATTAAGGTGGAAGTGAAGAAGAAGTGGTCCCACATTAAGGTGGAAGTGAAGAAGAAGTGGTCCCACATTAAGGTGGAGGTGAAGAAGAAGTGGTCCCACATTAAGGTGGAAGTGAAGAA